>NW_024616166.1:0-2911 GCF_008729295.1 Plectropomus leopardus
TTATCATTATAATATATTCATAGATTTTCAGAAAGTGACCCTTTGAAATGCCAGATTTTTGTCCTGATGCCACTATGTTTTTAGATGAGAAAAAAAACAAAAACAAACAAAAAACACAATATACTTCAATATACTTCATGCTACATGCTTTCCTTTCACACCCTGGGATATATCAATGATTAGCAGCAACATTAATTGTTATACATTAATATTTTGTAGTAAAGTGTCAAATACTCAGGAGGAAAATAGTAAAAAAGTATAATGACAAATTCCAAGTCAAAAGCCCAGAATGACAAATAAAAATAAAACAGTGCATGTTTTTATGCTTTGATGGCTGTGGGATCAAAAGTTGCAGTTTGAATGGGTTTCAATGGTGAATCTTTTGCTCTTAACAGTATAAATGTAACAATTTAGTTTCTACTGTGTACTTTAGACTTATTGTAGGAGCTGATAAAGCAAACATACACAATCTTGCCAAAATGTATGCCATATGCAAGAACACAAGCAAATTTATCAAAAAATTAAAATTTAAAGTGTGTAAAATGTGCCAAACAGTCTCTGAGCGTTAATGGAAATCCCAAAAACTAATCCTCAAGGCCAACCCTCATAGCTGCATGCGTTTGACCAAATTCTCTCTCTCTCTTTCTCTCTGATCCATCTCCCTCCTGGGCGAATGAGAGACCAGAGACAGGTGAGTGGTATTAATGCGACACTGGGATGATAAATCACACGATGGACAACAATGGGACAGTGGACGGTAAATTGCACAAGCAGAATGTGATGCACCACAGAAGATGATGGACTAATAATGAATGGGTCAATAACAAAGCCCTGCTGCTGGCAACACCCCTGTACAGTACATCATTTTTACTGATACATAAACAACACCCATATGGTATATGATGGTATTTGTGTGCTGCCAAACAAAACATTGTAATACAGTAAGAATGAAAAAAACTCCAAAGCCAAAAAAAAAAAAAACTCCACGAGAAGGGTTGAAGGACAACACTTGAAAATACACAACGCTGTTTTGTTGTCCTGTCAAATGCGTTCATTTTCGCACTAAGTGATTATTCTAATTTCTTGCTTTCAGGTCTTTGGCATAAAGCTTTCATCTTGAGCCAAATTAAAACCCAGCAGACAAACTTTAATTACACCAATAAAAGAAAGTTCATGTAGCATTTCAGCATTCCCGATTTAGCTCCCAGGAATCCTTGAATTGTTTTTAAACTTCTTACTTTACAAACATCTATTTGTCCCACTTCTATGTCTCTAATCTACTACCTGTAATCTCTCACAAAACTATTTTTCTATAGAGTCTCGTAGGCTGGAGTTACACTGTAAGTCTTGATGCCTAATTCTGATTTGTTGCCTATATATGATTTTTTTGACCGCCTGCTTACATCTTAAAAGTGACTCAAATCCGATATCTGAATTAACACCTGCTTAAACTTTGCCTCCGCTTGAAACAAACGCGCATGCATAAACGAAAACTGAACTGAACTGTCCATCATATTAAAGTGACTCTTTTTTTTTTTAAAGTTTTTTTTTGGGGGGACATTTTTGCCTTCAATTGATAGGACAGCACAAGTGTGAAAGGGAGAGAGAGAGAGGGGGCGACCTGCAGCAATGGGCCGAGGCTGGAGTCGAACCCACGGTCGCTGTGGCGAGGACACAGCCTTTATACATGGGGCGCCCGCTCTATCCACTCAGCCACCAGGCGCCCCTAAAGTGATTTTTTTAAAAATCAACACTGTAGGGTCTTTTTTCTGCCATCTTCCTCTCCTGATAGCAGTCAACACCTCCATCTACTGACCAGAATCTGGTAAAATCAGGGAGACAAATCAATTATTGATGACTAATCTAACAGGAAAACTAAACAAAAACAAAAAGAAAACCAAACACTCAAATAGTCCACAGCTCCATACATCTTTTTCAACATAAAACAGACACTTTGAGGTCCAAATCAGATGTTAGGATTTATGTTAGATGTGAACAAGACAGAATTTGATTGGCTGTTCGTATTTCAATCCTTCATGAAATCACTCAAGGAGTGATCCAAAAAATTGTTCAGCACTTTCATTGTTGTTAAAGATCTAGTGTGGACTCTGCATGCCACTTCATTTGGAACAATTTTTAAAACAATTGTTTGAGACATGTTAGACCTTCGGGCAGCGATGCAGAGCTACAACATAGCTATGCTCTCCGGGGTACAGTTGAGATGTGTGGAGGTGCCGATTCCTCCAGGGGACTTGAGGCCCTTGATTGTCAAGCCCAGGGCCCTGGGGCCTATGATAACTCCTGAGCCGTGGTGATGGGCCTGCTGCAGTTATAGTTATCGGTCTTAGTGCGGATGGCCCTTTAGACTATAAAATGTCTGTGAATATGCACCTGGAATAATGCAGCTTAAATTCCTACCTAGCTTTCTAACTGTGCCTTTCCCAGCTGAAAATGTCTTCTTAAACTGCCTGTTTATTCTTTTGTGTCTAAAGTATACTGTATATGAAGATGAAAATATATAAAAGTCCACATTATGATGACTGTTAACCGTCTGAAATCTGTGAAAACTGGTCTGATTTCTTTCAAAAACAGAGGGTGAAGGCAACAAGAAACTAAATAAGACATGGCTCAACCGTTAAAAGTTAATTAAAAAATTAATTCAATAATAAAAGTGTTATCTAAAAAATGGGCAAATGAATATAAAACAAATTAATAGTAAAACAAATGGTATTTTATTATGTTTTTTTCTGTGACATAATCTTAGATAAAATTATTGTATTATAAATATAGTTTTGGGAGTTTTAGAATCCTCCCTCTTTTTGACAATTTTAAGGTAAGTTTCTTGTCACATTGTACCTTTTTTTTGCAATATGTGGGACATTTCTTGCCAAGTTTTTCATTGCCTTTTTTC
>NW_024616167.1:0-1040 GCF_008729295.1 Plectropomus leopardus
GTAATAATTTAAATTTAAATTTCTGCTAGAACCCGGTTCAGTGCATCATGTTTGTGCGCTATCCCGGTCGAAATAATATTACATTACATATAAAAAAAGTTTCATCTAACTTGGTGAAGCTTCAGAAACACTGAAGATAAAAATGTTAAACAGAACAAACAAAAGACTGATGATTTAACTCTTTTTTGGACTCCTGAGTGTGTTGCTAGAGGGAAAATGATTGTTAATTGAGCACGTTCATCCTCTGGGGAGCAAGAATATGAGCAGGACATTTCTCAACAATCTACTTGTTCAGTTTAAACATTTGTGGTGAACAGCCGGTACAGTTTTGCTGTAAAATCAACCGCAGCTGCTGAACATCGTCTCCCTGACCTCCCTCTCTCCCTCCCTCTCTGCATGCGTGCAGGTCCGGCTCTGCACATGGCCACGGTGGACATCAAGAACCCGGAGATCAACAACGTCCGATTCCACAACTCCCACAGCCACCAGCAGCCGTACCACCTCAACAACATGCTCAGCCACAGCGGGCTCAACAGGAAGGACAAGAAGACCAAAGGCAAGAAGAAGAAGCTGACCAAGGCCGACATCGGCACGCCCAGCAACTTCCAGTGAGTCACAGCACACGTTTAACCCTTTGACACCTGAGCACCTGGATTGATTTATTTCAAAATAATGGTAAAAAAGGCAATAAGCAACTTTAATAGAAATGGCCAAAGAAATGAATAATTAAATAAAAATAATGTGAAATAAAATGATAGTTGANGTAATAATTTAAATTTAAATTTCTGCTAGAACCCGGTTCAGTGCATCATGTTTGTGCGCTATCCCGGTCGAAATAATATTACATTACATATAAAAAAAGTTTCATCTAACTTGGTGAAGCTTCAGAAACACTGAAGATAAAAATGTTAAACAGAACAAACAAAAGACTGATGATTTAACTCTTTTTTGGACTCCTGAGTGTGTTGCTAGAGGGAAAATGATTGTTAATTGAGCACGTTCATCCTCTGGGGAGCAAGAATATGAGCAGGACATTTCTC
>NW_024616168.1:0-4575 GCF_008729295.1 Plectropomus leopardus
AAAAATTAAAATATCCACCAGCATTAAGCCTCTCTAACACACTTACCGTCCCGTCCACTCTATCCAGCCTCCTTTGACGCCCCCTTCTTTCCGTTCTCCAGTTTTATAATCCCAGCTGTCGCTGAATGCGGGCATATACGGAAATCCAAACCTACCTACCCCTACCTACACACCTGGTCTACTGGTTCAAGTCATACCTCTCCGGCTGCACACAGTTTGTACATTTAAAGACCTTCAGATCACAGCACTCCTCACTTACTACTGGTGTTCCTCAGGGCTCTGTTGTGGGTCCTCTCCTCTTTATCATCTACCTCCTACCCCTCAGTCTCATTTTTAGGAAGTTTGGTATTCACTTTCATTGTTATGCAGATGACACCCAACTCTATCTGTCCTCTAAGCCTCCATCTTCCCTCTCTGGTTGTCTCCTGGAAATTAAAACCTGATTTTGTCGTAACGTCTTCAAACTCAACAGCAGTAAAATTTAGGTTCTCCTTGTTGGGTTAGAACCACTCAGGCTGAATCCGACAGCCGACTCCACAGTTCCTCCCTCCTCCCGAGTCAAGAGTGTGGATGTCGTCCTCGGCATCACTCGGTCTGCTTATTTCTACTCTCACAATATCAGTCCTATTTTAAGTATACAGTTACTTATTTTCAGATGAAATGCTTTATCACTGTTTCAGTGACACTTGTGGTCCTTCGTGTCGTTCTGCTTTTTAAGTACTTTCATTTTCTGTACTTTATTTGTTGCTGCACCTTTGAGGTGAAATTTTAAAGGCATAGTTTTTTCTGGTTTTATTATCTCGGATTATTTATAGCTGGTTATCGTCTTCCTGCAGGAATTAATGACGAAACAAAGTCTTTGTGCCAGCGACGATCAGCTAGAGTCATTTTTCTTGTTCCTTAACCGATAATTGTGTTGATGTTCTGTGTGCGTGTTTGTTGTCAGGTCAGTCTGTGTAATAAACTGACTGAAGATCAAACAGCAGTGCATTATGGGCCGCTGTTACTGGGAGAAGTAATGAGATTACAGTAACCTCCAGGCCAGTTATCAGAGCCACAGCAGAGCGCAGCGCACAGGCCATCAGGCTGCAAACAGGCAGGCTGATCAGATTATGGAGAACGAGGCCAGCTGCGTCCTGGACGACATGTTTCATGTCACATTCGTGATTTATTGATTTATTGATCCGTAGTTAACCCTTCACTCTGCTCCGACCCGAGGAGCAAAGAAGACGAAACACAACAACAACCTGATGAGGGCCGATCTGTCTGTGGACACTGATATATAAACTCAAACCAAACAGCAGTTCAGACTCTGTCTCTAAAACTGTGATACTCGATGTACGGCTCGCGGCCAAATCTGGTCCCTGATAGGGTGCCAGATTTCTGAAGTGATTGACTCTTTGAACAGTTTTTGTCCTTTTAGTCTCCATAAGGTGTCAGAGACATAAAACAGCATCAAAATAGAGCTTGTTGATCAAAAAAGAGCCAGAGGAGGATCCCCCACACCCCCGACAGAGGACACAGCTGAGACACTGATGTCCTAAAATACTGGAAATGTCCTAAAATCAGAGAAACACCTTAAATCCTAGACATTTTTCTAAAATCCTAGACATGTCTTACAGTAACAATGTCCTAAAATCATAGATATGACTTAAAATCATAGAAATCTCCTAGAATCAGTGAAACATCTTAAAGTCATAGAAATGGCCTAATGTCCTCAAAATTTCTCTAAAATCCTAGGAATGTGGTACATTTTCTGGCAATGTCCTGAAATCTGAAATGTTTTAAAGTCCAAAAAATGTGCTAAAATTAAAGAAATGTCCTTAAATCCTAGACATGTCCTCAAATCCTAGAAATGTCCTCAAACCCTAGAAATGTCCTAAAGTCTTAAAAAAATGACCTTTCCTAGAAATTTCCTTAAATCCTAAAAATTGTCCTAAAATCCAAGAAACATCATAACATCCTGTAAGCTTTCCAAAATCACTAAAAATCTCCTAAAATCAGTGAAACGCCTTAAAACCCTAGAAACATCCTACATTTTTTTTAAATGTCCTAAAATCATAGAAATGTCCCAAAATTAGAGATATGCCCTAAAATCTGAAAGATGCCTTAAATCCTAAAAATGCCCTAAAATCTTAGAAAGGTGTTTGGGGCTGCGGTGACTGGCCCCTGGACTCCTGTCATTTTGCAAAAGTGGCCCCCGAGCAGAGCAGGGTGAGTGTCCCTGTCCTAAAACATGTCTCACGGATGGATTTTTCTAAGAGAAAGGACTCGTCCTCGTCCTGCACCTCTGTTTTAATTGGCTGTCAAAAATAACCCGGGCTCATCCTTCAGCTCCACCTCGGAGCGGGAACCCAGGGGATGGAGCCGCCACGTGCACGCTGTGAAGGGCTCTGTGTGGGCCTCGCTGCGGCCGCGCGACCTCCGCTTCACTGCACGCACACGCACGCACACACACACACACACACACACACACACACACACACACACACACACACACACACACACGCACCGCGTGGGCTGTGGACCGTCTTTATGTAAAGCCTGAGTGGGAGGGGAGCGCGCTGCAGAGTGCGGCTTCAGAAATGTGATCCGGGTGAGAGGCAGGCTGCAGTTTCCACAGCAGAGCAGCTCTCATGTTCACGATATGTTAATGCTGCGGAGTTTAACACCTCGCAGCCCGACGCGCTCTGCGTCCGCCAGCTGCTCCGCTCAAAACAACCGCAAACAATGTGATAATGTAACTGATTACATTTACTCAGGTACCGCGCTATAGTCTGATTTTCCGCTCCGTTACTCGAGTGTTTTCTTTTTCATGCTTTTACTCTATAATTTTGTCTGATTGTCTTATTACCTGAACGCTTAAATTACTTTAAAAGTTTTTTTGCATAAAACCTTAAGAATCTGTAAAATATGATCTTTTGTTATGAGGGAAATTATAGCAGTTTATTAATGTGCAGCTGCAACAAGTAGCGTAGGTAATCAATCCATCAGTTGATTTCCAGAAAATGTACTGCTGACTGTTTTGACAAACATTCAAGTCTTTCTAAGAATATACTTTTGAGTTTCTTAAAAAATGTTTTGTATAGGCTACTTTTGCGTTTGGGATGTGCTTTTTTTCCTCTTTTTTTGGATGGGTCACTTTTTAAAGGAATATTTTTGGATGTTTTTTCCCATTTTCTTTATAAGTTTTTTTGGGGGGTGCTTTATCTATTGTCATAATTTTTAGCCTTTTGGATGGTTTTTATTTTTTACAATTAGCTTTGGAAATTTTTGTCTTAGCTGACACTTTTTTCTGTTTAAAGAAAAAATAATTTCAATATTTCTGAGTTTTTTTTTTCGTGTTTTTTAGTTTTATTTTAAAAGTTCTCCCTGCATTGGGTACTTTTACTTTTAATACTTTAAGTATATTTTCCTGATTATTTTTTTCATTTTTACTTCAAGTACCGTTTTCAATGCAGGACTTTTACTTGTAACAGAGTATTTCTACACTCTTTCCTGAAGCAAAGGATCTGAGCACTTCCTCCTCCAGCGCCGGCTTCTCGTGAGCGTGCTTTGTCCTCGGCCGCTGCTGCAGCTCCGGAGAGGAGAAAATGAGTTCATTTCCTCCTCTTTTTTTAGCAGCTGTACAGCCTCGGAGGCTCCAGCAGGTGGCAAAGCGCTCACCTCTGTCTGCCGGCCAATCAGAGCGCGCCGGGCCGGGCGTGGGCGGGACTTAGGAAAAAGAGAGGGAGAGCCTCGGAGCTGAGATAAAAGTAGAGAGGAGAGGGGGAGCGGAGCTGCAGAGGACAGAGCCGAGGAGTGGAGGAGCAACAGGTCGCCTCAGAGGAGGAGCAGAAGGAGAAGCTGCACGCTTCTTCTTCTTCTTCTGTGGTTTTGTCAAACTTCCTGGATTTCCTGCAGAGAGAGCTGAGAGGAGAGAGAGCATGAGGAGGAGACGCACTCCCCCCGGCTGGGAGCGTTAGGAGGAGGAAGGAAGTAAGGAAGCCAGTGTAGAGAAAAGCAGCCCCCTCTCTCCTCCTCCTCCTCCTCCTCCTCCTCCTCCGGGCTCTGACAGTTGTTGTGCTGCTGCTTCCTGGACTGAAGTGAAGCTGCACTTCCTGTGTCGGCTGCTCAGACTCGTGCCTGCAGCTGTCAGAATGGCTGACGGCTCCTCGCTGACCTCCGACCAGTGACAGGAGCCATGGACCGGCAGCCCGAGGAGGAGCAGCCTGCCCGGGATGGAGCACAGGCGCCCTCCTCCTCCTCCTCCTCCTCCTCCTCCACCTCCACATCCACCTCCTCGTCCTCCTCAGCCTCCAACACGGAGCTGACCCCGGCGGCGGCGCCCGCCCCCCGCGGCCAGCACGCCAGCAGGACCTTCACCGGCCTGAGGATCTTCTGCAGGAGGTGAGTGTGTGATCCGACCCTGGATCTGCTCCTCCCGCTGCTCCTCACCTCCCTCTCACCTCCTCCTCACAACAGTCACTCTCACACTGTTTCTGCAACTTTTCACGCAAAAAAACTCACAAGGTAAACAGTGAAAAGTTGATTTTACCAAAAACTGAATGCCTTAATGACGCTAAATATTTAGTT
>NW_024616169.1:0-1266 GCF_008729295.1 Plectropomus leopardus
AGCCACAATAAAAACAGGAAATCTTGCTTCACCTGCAGGTCGTCTATCAAATATATGAGATTAAAACTCCATTAAAATATAATTTCAGTGTAAAACGAACAAACACACGTGATGGAAACCAAAACATCTCCACACAGACGCATTTTAAAACTACGTCCTGTCGACAGCTACAGAAAATAAATTTGCTGTTATGTTACATTATTTAAAACGTCATCCACAGAAAACTCCTTTAACTGTTTCATAACACTGAACAAAATTCAAAGTCTTTTCCAAAACTTTCAATGATTTTTAACTAATTTCATGACTTTTCCAAGCGTGGAAAATGTTATTGTGAAATTCCATGAGTTTCCAGGTTTTCCATGACCTTGGGAACCCTGATTACATCCCAACAGTGCTCCTAATGAACAGTCCAGCTCCAAAAATATGAAATCAATACGTGGCGGCAGAAGTTTAAATGAATAAAATAAATTCATAAATAAATGAATGAGAGAGAAACTCTGGTTCATCCTGAAGCAGAAATGAGCTACAAACTCAAATTATTTCAGTTATTTCCCTGCAGACTCTTTCTTCCTCTTCCCTCTGTACATTAACCCTTTAACGGGCATCGTTACTGCATGGTTGACATTTTTTTGTGATCAAACTGCTTCACTTCAAACTCAGCAAAATCCAGTTTGATTTTATACGATGCATTTTAGTATTTTGATTTTACTCTAATTCTATTCTAATTTTAATTCTAGTCATTTTTTTATATTACATTGACTTTAACACTTTTCACATGCATTACACTAGGAATTTTTTTTTTCTTAATAAATTGATGCATTTTGTGAACATATTCTGAGGTCTATAAAGTTGTTTAATTTTTTTGCAAAGCTATTTCTCAGTGTGACCATTAAAGAGTTAATAAAGTGGAGTCTCAGTGAAGTTTTCACTCAGTATTAAAAAAAGGTTTTAAACATGTTCAGATGTTTCATCAAAGTTTCCTTTGAACACATTCACACATAAACAGGTAAAATTATTTGACTATAAAAATATGAGTCAGTATCTTACCACCGATGTTGATGTGTCTGTATGTTTGTTTTGTCTGTTATAATGTCATGTTTTTTATCATGTGTGATAAGTGTTTTTTAGGGATTCGTCCTGCAGATGTAAACCAGCTAACAGCTAAATCTGGCATGAATCATATCTCTTCTCTTTTTGAGATTAATGTTTTTTAAGCACTGTCATTGTTTAAATAACAACATGAAAGAAAATAAAGAATACATGTTA
>NW_024616170.1:0-2815 GCF_008729295.1 Plectropomus leopardus
TTACACTATACAGTATATCAATATATTTCAATTCATGTTTAAGTTTGTTATGTTATCTATAATATTTTAAAAATATTATTTTGCTCTTTTTATTTAATATCTTAATTGTTATTGAATAATTACTTTAATTTCATTTTCTTAATTAAGTTTTGAGATTTTATTTTTGCGTGGGTGTTTTACTTTCCTCTTTTATGTAACTACAGAACTCAGATGAGAACTCAGAAACTCACTTCACTCACTTCGTCCCTAAACTTACCAAACAGCAAACAAAAGACAAACAAAGGACGTTTTTCGCCACACTGTACTATGCGGTTTTTGGCATGCTAGATTATGACGTTTTTGCCTTTTTTTGACATGCTAAATTATGACGTGTCTCTACGAGCTTGTTATGTCCCCGGCCTACGGAGAACCTGGACATGCGTGTGGCTTTTCCACAAGAACAACCAGCTTCAGTCATTTTCAAAAGCAAAACAGCAGTTTATTAAGTCAGATGTGAGCGGGCCAAAACACAACAACAAAAATACATTTCAGTCCCTGAAGTTACCAGAAGAAAACAAAAGCCAAACACAAAACAAGTCTCTAAGCTAAACTGAAAAACAGGAGAAAATGTTTGATAAAAGAAAAAGGATACGCACTGAAACAAAGCGCTCAGACATTCACACTGTTTAACAAAGATACTCACAGAGTCGACCACGACGATCAGAATAAACACACCGACACTAAACCGGCTCATTGGGAGCCCTCTGATCAATGACAGCACACACACACACACATACACACACACACACACACACACACAGAGGGAAAAAAAACAAAGCACAGAAAACAGACAAATCAAGATGACCCCAGGGGTCATAACATATTATTTTTTTACCAGTACATTTATCCATGTATGATTAGTATTAGTATTATTATTATTTAAATGCACTGAATGTTAATTATTATTTGGATTCTACTTTCCATATTTCCTTGTGAAATTCTATTTTTGTATGTAGATTTGTTAAGTAAAAATTAGGACTGCTTTATATTGCTATCTTATGTTTTTATAAATAAAATACAACTTGGATTAAAAATATATATATTTAGAATGTTTTTTAAAGATTGTTTTATGATTAATGCTAAATAAATCAGTTTTCATGCAGAGTTTAAAAAACGTGTCTGTGTCTCCCCTCAGGTGTGGACTCTCAGCCGTCTGCCTCGGCTCTCCAGGACATCCAGCTGGACTCAGAGTCCCAGCATGCACCTCTGGGCGTGGTGAAGTTGGAGCCGGACAGCACCATGTGCGACGTCTGTGGTAAAGTGATGAAGAACAAGTCGAGTCTGGCCCGACACTCCTTCATCCACACGGGGAAGAAGCCGTACGCCTGCCACCTGTGCGAAATGCGCTTCAACCGCCGCGACAACCTGCAGCACCACCTGAACCGGCTGCACCCGAACGGCGTGGCCAAGCTGGAGAAGCAGCGCGAGGTGCAGGCGTGGCTGTGTGCCATCTGCGGGAAAACCTTCAGCTGCAGGTCCAGGCTGAAAACTCACGAGGTCATCCACTCGGGGGTCAAACCGCACCGCTGTGACCTCTGCCCCAAAGCCTACATGAGGACCAACGACCTGGAGCACCACAAGAAGATCGTCCACGTCAACGGCGCCGCAGAGCCTCAGCCACCCAGCTCGCTGCTCTGCGACTTCTGCGGCAAAGAGTTCAAATGCAGGTCGCAGCTCGCCGTCCACTTCCAGACTCACACCGGAGAGCGCCCGCACCTCTGCGACATCTGCGGCCGCAAGTTCGGCCGCCAGTACCAGCTCAAACGCCACAAGATCCTGGTCCACGCCAACAGAGGGAATGGCGAGGAAAACCCGCCGCCCGACACGCCATTTACCTGCAGCGTCTGCGGGAAGCGGTTAAAAACAGAAGCGCTCCTCGCAGCCCACGTCAGCAACCATTCGGGTGACAAACCTCACCGCTGCGGCATCTGTCTGCGCAGCTTCCAGCGCGCCACCTGCCTGAAGCAGCACCACGTGCGCGTTCACCTAAGGGTCAAAGTAAGCGAAGCGCCACATGGCGGCGGGCGCAGGAAGAGCACGGCGACAGCAAAGGCGTTCCCTTGCCCGATCTGCAGCAAGGTTTTCAAATTCAAGTCTCTTCTGGCGAGTCACTCGCTGATCCACAGCGACCATCGACCGTACGGCTGCGACTTCTGCAGCCGCAGCTTCAGGCGCCTCAGCCACCTGAAGAGACACAGCGAAGTCGTCCACGCCAACGGAGCGCGCCTGCCGCAGACCTTCGTCTGTCACATCTGCGGCAAAGACAAGAAGTGCCGCTCGCAGCTCGCCAGACACGTCATCATCCACACCGGGGAGCGGCCGTTCGCCTGCGACCTCTGCGCTGCGCGCTTCAACCGCCAGGGGAACCTGCAGCAGCACAGGAAGCGCATGCACGGCGTGGGGAAGGGGACCGAGGAGGAAGCCCCGCCCATCCTGTTTGATGACGAGGCTCTGACTTACAAACAGGAAGAGACTGTGGTGGCTGTCGATGCCGCAGCTGAAGACTGTGAGGCGATGGTGGGCGATGGGGTGGATGCCAGCAACTGGTTGCAACCTGACCGGACAACACCCGTCTGAAATGAGCGCTCTCACATCGACCTGCTCACCGGCGCCGTTTCTTTTCAGCCCGAAACCTTTTACTTTTTACTTTTTGCTTTTTGTGAATTGAAACTCGCCTCGTTATTCTGCCCAAGAGGAATATGTTATGAACTCTTGCCAAATGCTGGCATAACGCTGGCCGAACGCTGGCTTAACGCTGGCATAACGCTGGCCGAAC
>NW_024616171.1:0-2340 GCF_008729295.1 Plectropomus leopardus
TTAGCAATGTCAGTAATATTGCTATGAAACTGCACTTAATCAGATGTACAGACATTTAGACATTTATCAATTATAATCAATCAATCAACTGTCATTCAGAAACTGCTGTGGCCATATACACACATACATGCACACACACACACACACACACACACACACACACACACACACACACACACACACACACACACACACACACACACACTCTGTCTCCATTAATCTCAAGGTTCTTCTGTTCTGACTGACAGCTTGAAAATTACCACTGGAGACAGAAAACAGACTGTGTGTGTGTGTGTGTGTGTGGTCGGTGGCAGTGACTTTAGATGTTGGAAAAGCGACTGCGTATTTGTGAGAACGATGAGAGTCATAAGAATCAGGAACACTTTATTCACCAAGAACAGATGCACAAGAACTGGTGCAGATGCAATTGAGAATAGTGATGCCTTTTGCTTTAAGTGCGCATTTCTCATGTTGTGGATAGATACATGATATGTGCATATTGTTGTACATTATTGTTGCATCTATTATCTGATAGTGGATTTTACGATGCCATTTGAACATGGACGCATATCATAGACAAATGTTTTTGACAAGTGTTACATCAAACAATGTACTGCATACTGATAATATCAACCAAATAACACACCAGTCATGCTCACTCGTGTATACTTTCTGTGTGTGTGTATGTGTGTGTGTGTGTACAATATGTGTGTGATCCAGACCTCCACCCACCAGTGCATGCTAATCAGCAGCCATTATGTCCCGTCAAGGGAAATACATAATAAATCAGTTTTGGTTTGACTTTGTAGTGAGACAGAGTGTTCTGGGAGACTGGGCGGTAAAATGATGCGTGCGCGCACACACACACACACACACATACACACACACACACACACACACACAGAGCTCTAAGTACAGACAAGTGATGTAAAGTATGAATTATTTTCTCTCCTTCTCATTGGCACCTGTCAAACAGTTATATATCTATGTCTTCACGGCTCTCTTTCTCTGTTCCCTCTTCCGTCTCCTCACCCTGCTCTGCCTTGTTTGTCCATGCCCGTCTGTACTTAAACCAAGCCGTGTGCTGCCTCTCATCTCTCCGTCTGTGTGTGACTCTACCTTTTGCCAACAAGCTCAGGCTGGTGTCCAAACACGTGACTCGCAGCACCAGGGAGGTATGGACGTGTTCCTGAAAGCCTTGTTTTGGATCACATGATCTCCTAAACGAGATAGTGCCTAGCTGTGAAGCTAAGAGACACAATCACAGAGAAGACACATACAGACGTACAGATATACAGAATGTATGCACAGTATCTGTTTTTGACACACACGCACACACTGGCATGGACACAGGCACTGGCCATACACTTGCCACAGGCAGAAAAACTGATGAAATTTTATGCCAACTCTCAGAAGCGCTTTTTCTGTCTTCGGGCTGGCCAAGGCAAACAGAGCATGTCACAACTCACGCACTGCCCTCTGCGAGTTCATTTTCATGACAGCACAGTCTAATTGCTGAGGTAATTAGATTAGGGAAGGCTGTGTTAAAAATAAAAGTCTCTCATGTTTCTCAGCACTTTTGCCTCGATGGGTATAAGGCGTTTGAAGGCGACATCCATGGGGGCCTACAAAGTGCGGCGCTGTCCTCTCCTTCTGCTCACCCCTCTCTTCTCCTCTAGCTGCAGGGAGAATGGCACTAAAGAGAAACTTCATTTCACAGAGAATGTTCTGGTTGGTTTCCTTAGAGAAGCAGGAGGTCAGAGTTCAAAAAGTCCACACTTTTTTGGGGGGAGGTTTTGAAGCAAGGATGTACGGTCCTAAAGAAAGGCTTTTTGATCATATCTAACAGCAATCTGCCTCCAAGGAGGGAGACATTTTACTTCCTTTATGATATATTTTTGTTTTTTTGTCACACTGGTGTGTGTGTGTAAGGTCATGGTGAGTGTATGTAGGCTGCTGCGTGGTTCCTGTTTGTATTTAAGTGTGTCAGTGTCTGCATCTCAACTGTTGGTAGAACTGCAACTGACAGTCCAATAATCTATCAAAAAAGTGATTTGGCAATCACTTTAATACTAGAATGATCGTTTAAGCAAAAAAGCCAAACATTTGCTGTTGTCACGCTTCTTAAATGTCAGAATATGATCCTTTTCTTTTTCAAACATGAAAATAACTTTGGACTTTGGATTTTTAGAACATTGATCAGATAAAACATACCACTTAAAAACATCACCATAGGCTCTGTGAAATTACACAGGGCATTTTTCAACATTTTCAGACATTTTATTGATAAAGTGATTAATTGAGAAAATTATGGGCATATTAATTAATAATGAAAACAAT
>NW_024616173.1:0-2340 GCF_008729295.1 Plectropomus leopardus
AAGTAAACACAGCAGCAAAAGTCCATCCAGAGTATAATTTCAATTTGACTGACATGTGATTTGTTATGCTGAGAGTGACTTTAGATGAATAAAGCAGTGACTTTATATATAGAAGTAGTATCCCAGCTGGCACAGGTTGATTTAACCCGTCACTGTCATATGAACTGAGGGTAGATAATGATGGGCTAGAGGGCAATACATAAAAATATCTCTCAGAACCAATCAGATGTAGCTTAAATTTAGGATTACATGGTAAAATAGTCATCTGTAAAGTAGTAGTCATTTTAAAAAATTCTGTTTATAAATGAATGTCATTTAGAGTTTTAAAAGTAACCTGTGTCTGTCTGTATGGACATGTGGTGATATATGGATGACCCTATTTAGAGATTTACAAAAGAAATTTAGGCTTTTTGAATAACTTTTACACTGAAACAATTCCATATCCTGGTTACGTGTCAGGTTGATGTGAACAGAGTTGGGATACTGACTGATTACACGATAAGCTTTTTATGTGAAAGATGAATTAATCTCACAACAGTTTTGGATAGAGGTCATGTTTGACATATTGTAATGGTTCTTAGAATTTGTCCTTGTGTGTCATGACTAAGCCAGCCACACACACACTCCCCACTGTGCTGTCCTTATTGAGTTAGGGAGCAGGAACACATGCAGAGGGGCCTCGTTGATGGGGGGGATTTTGTAGTGGTGGCGCCGTGCTGCTCGCCTCCATAACCCCTCCCCTTCTCTCTCTGTCTCTCTCTCTCTCTGTCTCTCTCTCTGTCTCTCTCTCTCTCTCTCTCTCTCTCTCTCTCTCTCTCTCTCTCTCTCTCTCACATACATGAATATGTTCAAGCACACACAAACACAGAACAGACATGGATACAGGAGGACACACACACACACACTCACAGAACCTGACACACTGGCAAATTGAGTTGGTGCTGTTTAGAAAATGTGATTTGGTGTACCAGGTCTGTGTGGAGAGCAGGGGTTAAGCAGGCCGGGGGCGATGGGGGGGTTTGGGTGTCCTGATCCAGCAAACAAATTAACATCAGCAGCTGTTTCCACCCTTTCATCATCGAACTGTACGCTAACTTTTCTAGTTTTCCAAGAGCTAAAATTCTGTACATCCAGAATCAGAAAACATGCATAACATTAACATAGTAAGAGAAAATTAAATTATAAATAAAAGCACATATTGAAAAAAAACAAAAACAGAAATGCTAAAAAATATGTCTAGTCTAGTTGAATTTAAAATGAAAGAGCTGTGCAGTGGTAGCTGGTGCAGAGATGTGCAAAATGATCTAAGGAATTACCACAGTTCACAGTGCAAAAACAAAACACACTAACACATCGAGGCTGCCATTGAAGAAGCCTCCGTTATTCATCATTCTGTTAACAAAACGTTGACAAAGACATAGAAAGTGCCTCAGAAACATACTGTTTGCACAAGCACCCCTTTTTCCACACTGTTGTTGGCTTGGCTCGGTTCGACTGGGCCCGTCAGCCCAGCACGGCAGGGATTTGCATCTCCTTTACAACAAAATGCACTCTTTAAGACCAAGCTTAAAAAATATTATACATTAATATTATTTTCTACTTTCATTGATTTTTTTTTTCAACCAACATCTGTATCATAAATATCAAATATTCATTAATTTTCAGAATTTTAAAGCATTGGTGTCGGCTGTCGGCCAAATGACTTGTTACATATCAGCATATCGGATATCGGCACGTCATTTGTAACAACAATTGTGTACTACACCGTACTAATCGGTGAAGTTGTAGAAGAAAAAACCCAATATTCTTTGGTTTGTATGGATAACAACATAAGTTATCCATACATAAGTTTTCTGATGATACCTGCTGCCTAAGGGTTCATGCAACTTTTTTATGCAGTCACGTCACTTATGTTCAGTTCACACAGTATATGAATTTATCCATCTAAATGTAGAGCATCATGATAGCCACTTGAGCGCAAACAAGCTATTGCACAGATTGGAGATAGAAATATGAGGCATCAGAACACATTACCTAAGTATTTCGTTCTGAGGAACTCTCCAGGGTGCTGAAATTGGGCAGCGACACGAGATAGTAGATAGTGATAGGTTTCGACATCTGTCACTGAAGTAAACAAAGTCCCAAAACAAGACCTTTGTCATGAGACACTCATTAGAACAGAGGTGTAAACTCAAGTCACTTGACTGGAGTCATGGTCCTGTGCTTGACTCAAAAAGGTCAAAAAAGATTTCAGCGACAGCGACCCATGACTTCAGTTGGACCTGCTGACTTAGAATAACTCAATGTCCTCTCCAAGCCCAACGATTAAGAGCTATTTTA
>NW_024616174.1:0-1598 GCF_008729295.1 Plectropomus leopardus
TGCTCGACCCCACAGATGGTTCACTCTGAAATATCTTTTCAGAGTTTTCAGCTCACACTGTGATAAGCATAAGCTGGCGACACCTCTCTGATTTATTTACCTCTCTGTCCCCTTCCATAAATATATATTTATGTCAGTATCGGTTATCAGTCAGATCAGTCGTTACATATCGGCTGTAGTCTCTGCAGGAAAATGACTAAAGTTGCTCAGAGGCCTTCTGTACTCTCTGGCTGGATTTACACTTCAAGTCTTGATGCTCGTCTCTGATTTGTCGACTGTATCTGATTTTTTTTGACCGCCTGCACACATTTACACTTAAACGTAGGGATCGTAGGGGAAAGTAAGGTTTTTCAGGGCTGATACAGATTATTAGCACTTAATGAGACAGATAACTGATATTTGGAACTGATATGCATTTACAATAAAAATGAAAATCTTTCTTTCAATCTTTGGAATATAAATAACTCCAACACAAAACTTTGTTTAAAGGCCATAAGCCAATGTTTAATCAAAACTGAAACTTTTAACATCATATACAGCAAGTTTCCTTCAACTTTTTTTTATAAAAAGTGTGCTGATGCTGTGATCCTGCCTTTGGCTGTGCTCGTGTTGTGGCTGCACTGATGCTGTACCTCCGGCTCAGCCTGGATCGTGGTCTTGGTTGTGCTGTTGCTGTGCTCCTGTCCTTCACTGTTACAGGTTTTTTTGGGGGGAGTTTTTCCTTAGTTGATGTGAGGATCTTAGGACAGAGGGATGTCTTATGCTGTGAAGCTTGCTGAGAAACTGTGATTTGTGATAAAGGGCTTTATGAATAAAATTGACTAAAGTTCAGTAAAAATTTAAATCAGTAATAAATAAATAAAATAGCTCCCTGAGGTTTTACAAAGTAAACATACCTCCGATGCTGACACTCTCTTTGCACTTTTTAATTAATCAATTTTATTGGCGATCATTAAAATAAAATGCTGATACAGATAATCTGACCCCGAGAATCTGTCGACCCCTACTTAAAAGTGACTGAAATCCCACAGATATCTGAATCAGATCTGAAATATTGCCACATCTGAATAGGGCCTGAAACTGAGCTGAGAATGTCTGGTTTCATGTGCTTTTTCACACTCATGACACATATGAGATCTGTGACACCTGAGGGGAAGACATCAGAGTCGGGTCACTTGAACCGTGTCGTGTGAATCCGGCCTTTGTGTCTGCGGTGGCGGTATGAGTGGCGGGAAATATGAAAACGTAAAAGTACAGCCTGTATTTGGAGCAACATCCCAAGAGCCAGAGAAACTATGAGCCCTGGTTAGACGGAGGCAAGTTTATCACAGTTCACTGACACACACTGTGATGACACAGAGCTGGCTGGAAATGGGTGAAGTGTCCCTTTAATGTGAGGCTGTGTGTGAGAGCAGCTGACAGAGGAGGCCGTCTGCTGGGCTCAAGGTGTTCAGCTATTCTCCTGCTCTATTTAAAGATTTAACTCACCGTCCAAAGAATGTCCTGCACACCGCTGCCAACACTCACACTGCCTGTAACTGTGTGTGTGTGTGTGTGTGTGTGTGTGTGTGTGTGTGTGTGTGTGTGTGTGTGTGTGG
>NW_024616175.1:0-1032 GCF_008729295.1 Plectropomus leopardus
TTTTTTAAAATTATTATTATTTTTCTGGAGGCAGCTCACTGATCAGATTTTCTCCTGAATCTCATCAGCAGTTTCCTCGAGTCGTTCATCACCAACACGTGTCTGTGTGTTAATTTTCATGCTCAGACTCTTCAGGTATGACGGTGGCGTTTGGCGTGAATGTGACGAAGCTGCTGAACTGGAGGAAGAGGAGTGAAGGGCGGGATGAAGAGCAAAAGAAGAGAAGAGCAGGTGCATTAATTTAAAATAAATTAAAAAAAGGATTCCTCCTCTGGTTCTATTATTGCAGAAGAGGAGGCGTTTAGATTAAGACAGCGCTCGTAGAAAAAGAGTTTGTTAAGCCCAGTCGCTCGTCTCTGCAGGAGCGTGCGTTGTGTTCAGGTGTCCTCTGGTCATCAGAGTTCAGTCACGGCGGACGCTCATCCTTCTGCCTCGCAACAATGCTGTTTTTTTTTCTTGTTCTTTTTTCTCATTTTAATCTCTTAAGTCTTTTTATTTCCTCTTTTTTCTTCTTTCTTTACTCACAGACAGACAGACAGACAGACAGAAGCGTCCAATCAGGAGTCTCCGTTTGGATCACATGCCCGTGGAGGACAGTCCCAGGCCGGCAGCTTTGCTCATGCAGGGTAAACCTTGAGCTCCGGCTTTCGGGAAATCGTGCGCCACCACGCGTCCGTTCTCTCCTCCGAGCCCTGTTGCTCCCCCCCCCCCCCCTCCTCCCCCATAAACGCCCCCTGCTGTGCCTCCTCCTCCTCCTCCTCCTCCTCCGCTCGTCATGGCCGCATCAATGAGCTCCTGCAAGATGGAAAAGACAGAAAAGTAAGTTGGATCGTCGTCACTTCTTTCACAGCAGATTGGTTCCATTTAATTTTAAAAACGTTGCAAAAAGGCGACGAGACACCGAGCAAGAAATGTTCTGCAAATATCAAGAAATTCATAAAAGGTGACAAGAAAAAAACAAGCAAGAAACAGACAGAAAATTATTAGAAAATGTATTTAGAATTGTTATAATTATGTATTTTAAATGATTTT
>NW_024616176.1:0-4299 GCF_008729295.1 Plectropomus leopardus
GTGTGTGTGTGTGTGTGTGTGTGTGTGTGTGTGTGTGGGTGTCAGGGCCATCCTGAAGCCCACCTGCCACATCAGATGAAGCCGTAGAGGCGTTCAGGTCTGTCCCACACTGATTTATTGCTGTTGGCACATCGATTGCACACACAGCCGCAGACCTTGGCCAAACACTTAGGCAAATTTATACACACCGCTTCTTTAGCATGGGGCTCACATCCATGCCCCACTCTGTGTGTATGTGTAGGTGTGTGTGCATCTTGCATCTATTTGATCTTATTTACTACTAAAACACACACAGGCACATGTCCAAACACGTCAGCCTATACATAAACTCCATGTACACAAAGTATATATAATAGTAGCTCAGCTGTACAAACCTCAGCTAAACATTTAAATTAATGCCTTTTCTATTTTTAACACATTTCTTCAGGATAAAGTGCAGCAGAGGGAGAAAATGTTTGGGACACAAGGTGGAATTGGACCACTTGGTAACTTCACCTGCATTTTTGACCCTGTTGATAAAAGCAAGTGAACCTAGACAATTGCTTTTCTACAAATAATCAGCAGCCACAGCTTCGACCGCTGATGGCTCTGAGTCTTGGGCTTTGTAAAAGCACTCAGGATTTACACCAAATACTATTCAAGCTATTTTACACCCTGTGCTGAAAGTTCAAGTCATTTGAACTTCAACCTTGTTTGCCTCTGACCTCTCAAACCGTGAGCAGTCACTTTACAACTCCATGTTTAAAAAAGAAGCCTATACTTGGAGAAATAATCTAATTTAAAAAACAAATGTGTATTGGCTTTTCTGCAGCCTTGAGCTGCGTTCTCAGGACTGAGTCTGCATCCCGCCCAACACTGACCACCTCTCAGACTGCCGATCCTGTGAGCCCCTTGGGCTCTACATATCATCAGCAGTGTGAGCTGTGTTGACTGCAAGGTGGGGAACAAAGCATAGTAGTGATTTACGTCTAGTTCCAAAGCGCTTTGTCAGTTAATCAGTTTTGTGATAATTGAGTTGTTTCAGTAATTCATGCCAAAGGCCAGGAAACGGTGTATATAATGCAGCAACAGGATCAAAGATGCCATGTGCATTTTTTTTTAAATCACCTCTGAAATATCTTCATTTTTAGCCTAACTCACAACTGTCAATAAGTCTGGAACCTCTCTGCTCATTTTCAACTTTCAGGAGGCCTTATTAACGGGCGCAGACTAAAACGCCTCTGGATGCAATTGAATTGACTTGCACAACCAATCTGAGCAGAAACGTGGCCTACAACCAATCAAAGCATCAAAACATGTGATGTGCTCATGAAATATCTCATAGAGCTTTTATATGTACACATGATCTCTCCCAAATTGTTGAGTTCTTAAATTTCACAAAAAAGATTAAATAAATCTGAACAGAAAGGGAAATTGAACTGTTTGTATTTATGTATGTTCTGTACCATAAAATTCTGTCCAGGAAAATAAAGAATTTCAAAAAAAAAAAGAAAAAACGTGATGTGGCGCTAGGCGACACATGCTAGTTGAGGCAGTGCTTGGTCCCTTTTCAATTCCTTTATATGCAGTAAAAATAGCTGTAGCAAGCTTTCTCAAATTACAAACAGTACACTTTGCTGAGTTAAAAAAAAAAAATAAAACATTTGAAACAAGAAATGGGCAATGCAGTAACAGAATCCTGATTCAAATCTGATCAGTGCTTCCTATTTTGGCAGTTTGACTGAAGTTTGGTGAACCTGGTGTGTAGGAAAGAACGCAGTAGATTCGATGTAATTGCGACCAAACACAGCAGCAAAGTTACTTTTGAAAGGTTTTTCTCTTTCAACTACTTTATCTAACCCATACTAGTTAAAATGGTTGCGGCTGGAAATCTGTCTGAACGGAAGGTGAACCAGATGCATCTACCAGAGTAAATGAAACATGAGCTTGCAGAATTGACTGGTTCCCAGGCTAGTTCATCTTGTCTTTACAAACAACATACACTACTTGAACACTCCCTGAGGAGCTTTTGACCTCTAGTACTGCTATAGTGCAGATTTTCTCTGAAAGGTTCCCTTCTGGGCTTATCTTGTGCACTCGACAAGGATCCCCATGCAGAGATGCGATGCACAGTCCTGCCAATAGTTTTGCATTATTCTGCTGATCTACAGGACATGCCCTAATGAGACAACACAGGCAGAGCAGCAGAGGACTGCCAACAAGTGGATCTGATTTCAACTAAGCTGAATTTAAATACTGTCAAAGAATCCGCTTTGCAAATGATTTATGACCAAAGAAATGCACACAACACATTTGTTAGGCCTCAAGGATACACACAATGCATTTTGGTGAGTAATATTGAATGTAAACATAACTTATTTACAAGAAAACCCCACAGGGCAGCCATTGTTTCTATTAAATATAGCTAAGATTAAAACATATTATGAAATGTTGTTGTGCCGGGAATAGAAGGATGCTATTTAATGATTCTAAAATTTGAAAAAAAAGAAAGAAAAAAGACTGAAGTGTTAGTCTTGACAATACATAAAATCAGAAAAGTTCCATTGGAGGTCTGAAAAAGGAATTTACTCTGACACTTTAGTATTTGCTTAAATGCAACAAAACAGACATCTGAAAGTACACATGCATAATTTCATCTGATCAATTCACTTTTTTTTACTCGAGGCGCCTTGCAACAGATGGTAGCAAAGTTACAGTCACTGCGTGGGTCACATGAGGACAGTGGAGAAGGAGACATGAGAACGGGGGCAGGAGGCGGACACACTCTTGAACGTGAGGAGATTTCTATTTGGAATCCATTTTTCCAAAAGGCGTAGTATTGACAAGTGCTAATACCGCAGACTGTAGTCGACTCACAGCCTCCTTTGAGGGTTTTTTAACAGATAGAAATACGACAAGACAAGGAGGAAAGGGCGAGGATGAAGAACTTGATTGAACTGAAAGGAACCAAAAAAAGTTGGACAAACTGCAAAAAATATCCTGTGTGAAAAAAGATCTCAAATCTAATTTGTATTTAACCATGCATCAGCCAGTAAAGTGAAACAGGTTACTAATTAGTACCAAATTAGTTTGAACTTTGGCACAAGCGTCATTTTTCTGATACTTAGAGAGATTATCAGTGTGAACCTGCTTTGTGACACTGTCAAATCTTTGTAAAGCTGTCCAATTGCAAGAAAAAAAAAGTGCTGTCACTGTACATTTTTGCACTTGTATGTTTCACAAGTACCATATCAACATTTCTAAAATGATGCAGCATATGCGCTGCTTTATCATCGGGGGGTGGATGGGACGGTGGATGGCTCAACACCTAAGTGAGACGCCTGCCAGCTGCAGACCACTGTTCAAGACCAACACACAACAGAAATAGTTGTTAAGCAAGTCATGACTAAACAAATGGGGTTGATTTATAGCAACTCATCTCTGTGTTTCTACCAGGTATCGTGCCAAGAAAAGAAAATGTTTATTACTGAGACACTTGTGCTTTTTCAGTGGAGATTCTGCCATCAAAAGAGTGCAATTTAAACAGTATTTCACATATATGCATTTATTTGCGGCCAACCACGATTAAAACATCTGCCGCCATGTATTTTATGATCTTTTAACTGTAAGCACCCAAAAATAAACATAGTTTAAGAATACCTACTTCATAAAAGCATGTAGATGTAACATTTCCATGGTTTGCAGAAACACACAAGGCCAACATTTATTTTGTCAATCAGGTTGCAAAAAGACTTAATAAAGGCTTTCATGTGATGTAACAGGCATTTTAAATCTCATCAAGTCTGAGCAATTGGACATGATGAAGCCATTTGTAACTGAGATGCAACTGCAATGCTTCTAGATTAAAGCAAAAATGAATGACTTTTTGGTCAACTGGAATGAAATTTAATGAGTGTAGACTTGACTTAAGAAGACTGTTCACCCTCACCAATGTGTATATATTGAATACATTGTTTCACTCAGTATTTCTGCAAATTAAGACAGACTGCTGTGGCAGACAAAGCACTAACAGACTCTTCATGTTAATTCCTTCCGTTTGTGAGGTGAATTTAAACCCATAACAGGTTTCAACTGGCACCGGATGATGTCTTTTAATTGCATTTTGTCATGTTTTATCTTTTATGCAAAAATAATTGGACGACACTGATGACAATATGCCACATCGTCTAAATTAATTGGACCCCATGCTTCTACTTGTGTGTGAATTGAATAAAATAAATAAGTGTTTTGTGTGAGGCTGAAGGAAGAAAGAAAAGGTGGGCTGGATTGTGTGTTTGTGTTTGTGTGTGTGTGTATGCA
>NW_024616177.1:0-2618 GCF_008729295.1 Plectropomus leopardus
AATAATAATAATAATAAAAATAAAAAAATTCCCAAAGCCTCTCTGTTTCAAACAGCCTGCATTCGTTCCCTTCCATATTCCTGTTGTCACTCCAAGTCCCCATTTAAACACACCAAGGGTCCCGTTGGATTTAATATGCAGATGAGATTTAATGCACTTTCATTCACAGTTAATCACATTCAGTACTTATATTTGTCACCATTGGCCAGTTCGTAAAATCTGATTGCTTGGTTTTCTGGGGCTACATGCAGATAAGGGTTGGTCCTACTCAAGTTCAGAGGCTGTGAAGCTGAAGAATAACATATGAACTTTATCAGTGACAATAACAGTTTACTGAGTTAACAATTGTCCATAAACATGGATAAATCGCAGATATGACCTATGAGGCAGAAAAAGTTTTATACTTTGCTTAATGTCTGGTCTGTGCCGCTGAGCAATCCGACAGCTGTGTAATTGGAACACTCACACATGTATAAAACATAAAATTGTCTGCACAGGCCAGCAGATGGTTGTGTTTGTTAAGAGAGGAGTGTATAAATGTCCCAAAATTAGTGCTGTAATGATTAATTGATGAAAAATACTACACATAATGCGCTTTGCATGAAGTGTTGTGCAGAGTACAACTTCAGTTTGCACTGATCTTTGTTATACACAGTACTTGACCTCTCTCGCCCTCCACTCTCTGACTTTCTCTCTGTGAATATTAAAAAGCTGACAGCAATGTGGCCATTAATATTAACACTCTCCATGCATATGTAATAACATTTAGTCATCATGGATTCAGCACTTCCTCTGAAGGGATATTGTGACTTCAAGAACAGTGGAACTAGTTTTTACTCACCAGGTAGTTGCCATAGTGTGGTGCAAAGGTTTTTTAACTGGTAGTTTCTTTGGCATCATCAGTTAGTGATGGTCATCATTAACCACAACCCAAACGCTTACCTTTCGCTCTCTCATACTCTCTATCCCTTGGTCTTGCTCTCCATCTGCCCTGCTTTTCACAGAGTCATGTACTTAAATAATTGAAGTAGCGAGTGCGTTGCGTCTCGGTTAAAATAGAGCCAACGTTTGCAGTGGAGCACTTGACCTCTTCAACTTTCCAGATTCAAGTCTGGAAAAATCCTCTGCACTGCTCTGCCACGCTGACGCTACCACAGAGTCATTAATACTGCTACCAGCAATTTATGTAATAGCAGGTTGCCTGGTATTCATTTGTGTGGGAGACAATGATGTGTTGAAATTGTTATTTTTTCTTACTGGGCACTTGTCACATTGGATATAAAGTTTCAACAGTTTTTGCAGGCTAACTTTCCAACTCTACCATTTCTCTCACAGCCTTGTTTCTTTTCTCTCTCTCTCTCTCTCTCTCTCTCTCTCCCTCCATCTACCTGTCTCTCCCAACCAGTCTCTTTCACACACTGGAGAGAAATGCAGTTGAACAAGTGAAGCACTGTTACAATCAAGTGAACAGACAAGAGCCAACAATGGCAGTGGAGTGGAAAAGTAGCAAAGACCAGAGCTCTACTTGGCCTCTGCTGGCGAGTCTGTCTGGACATTTAACCACTACACACATTACACATGCTCAGTAGCTACTGTTATGTAAAACTTTAATACAAAAGGAAGAGAAGAGGGTAAGAGCCAAAGTTTTTAAAAGTAATGGATGTAGCTACTGTGTTGTCACCCATTAATTTGTGGACTAACTTTTTTAAGCCTTGAGTTTGACATTTCAGCAGTTTGGTCTTTTTGGAGCCAAAAGTGACCATAGGACAAATGGATCAGACTGAGAAGCTGTGGACACTATCAGGAGACAGCCTTTCACTCAAAGCGCCTCCTTAAATATATATATATTTATATATATGCAGGGCATCTCTAGGGGTGCATTTGGTGCTAAGCCCAGACTGATTTGATAAATAAGCTTTATTTGGATGCTTTTTATGCACTCTGGCATCTTATCTACATTCAAAGAAAAAAATAAATACATTTATTTTCATTGTGGATTAGAGAATGGTCAGTGGACCACCCAGCACCCTAGCATGGGCCAGATTTGCCATAGGTTGAGTGTCATTACTTCGGGGTCTAAAATAAATAAGCTGGGTCCTTTGCAGCAGCCAGTGTTCAATTCCAACCTGTGGCGTGTTATCCCTCCTCTCTCCAACTCCTTCTCTGTCACTCTTCAGCTGTGCTATAATAAGAAGGCAAAAAGCTCTAACAAAAAATCTGTTTGAGAAGTTTGAGAAACAAAGATCTAACTCAGTTTACTTCTCTGGCCACGATTTCACCTCTTGAAGGGGTCACATGGAAAAATGTTAAGTGTTTTAGATTCTTGGTGTTTGAATTTATTTTTCTTATTTAAGTTCAAACTGAATTGTAAAGCAATAATAGCTAAAACTTTGCTTACTGGCTAAAATTGTATTTTGGCCACAGTGGTTTCAGTGACAGAACTCTTTTAGATAGACATCTCTGGTTTGCTGACTGCCTGGAATTGGATTTGTTGCATGAGCAGGCAGAAAACAACCAAGCCACTGCTGGCAATCTGCTGGTTTGGTTACCACACACACACACACACAGACACACAGACACACACACACACACACACACACACACACACACACACACAC
>NW_024616178.1:0-1744 GCF_008729295.1 Plectropomus leopardus
ATAATCTTTAGTTTATCTGCTTTAACTGCTTTCAAGGTTAAATCTAAATCCTCCTTTTTTGTACAGTAAAAAACTGTATGTGTCAGTGTGTATTTGTCAGTGTGTGTGTGTTTGTCGGTGTGTGTGTGTTTGTCGGTGTGTGTGTGTCTAGTTTTTAAGGACGATGTGAATAAACTCAAACGTACTTCTGCAGCTGAGTGCTGACTCTGTTTTCAGAAACAAACTGTTCACACCGAAACTCTGAAGACGTCGTGTGAATGTTACGCTCAGCTGTTCACTCCGACTCGATAACCTTGTCGGTCAGTCGGACTTATCGTGGTCCCTCTGTGACCTCTGATCTGCAGCATGAAGCCCAGGTCCTCTGGTCAAGAGCCATCCTCTGATTGACTCCTCATTGTGTGCGACAGGTTACTGAGCATGCTCAGTGCCCCCCCCCCCCCCCCCACTGGCTCATCAGAGGAATTCTGGGGGAATTTATGCACCGTCTCCCAGCTAATTGAATTAGCCGCATCGTGCCGACAGTGTGTCCATTGTGGAAGCTGCACAATGTTGAGCTTCATGCGTCCAGAGCTCAGCGAGGAATCCCCCCCCCAACTACGACATCACCCCCCCCCCCCAGCAGCGGCTCCTTATTTTGTTCCAGGCAGCAAACCCCCCCCGGCCCCCGCCCCCCCCCCCCATTAACCAAGGGGGGACCGGGGGGGGGGGGGGGGGGCTCATAGATTCAGATAGATGAGCAGTTTACATGTTAACTGGTGCTCACACATTATCACACGTATGTTACACATCAGAGGAGGACTCACACACACACACACGCACGCAGTTAGACCAAACACACATATTAATGTGTGGAAAAAGTATGTAAACAACAACATGTGAAATGACAACAGTCAACAAAAACAAACAGAAAAGTGCTGCAGAACACACACTGAACCAATTCACACCCTGCTCAACAATAACCATCTATTCTGTTCTTCTCTATTCTACTCTTTTCTATTCTACTCTTGTCTATTCTATTCTGTTATGTTCTATTCTTTGTATTATTTTCTATTCTATTCTATTCTTTTATATTCTGTTCTATTCTATTCTATTCTTGTCTGTTCTGTTATGTTCTGTATATATGAAAATAATATTCTGACATATATGGACATTTACTTTTAAACTTGTGTCATTCAGTCTGCAAATTAAACTAATTAAAAGTTAATAATACTAATTAAAAGTATGAAAATATGGTGGTAAAAAAATATAAATACAGGGTTTGATAATTATAATTATAAAAAATGCTTTTATTGTTTCTCTTTTTTGTTTCTTCTGTTGTTTTGGATGAAACTTAAAAATGGTGGTAAATAAGTGACTCTTGCAACTGTTGTCATTAAAAAGGGGGCAGGTATAAAAAACTTCAGCCACAAACTTTTCAGTCTATATTTTTTTTTGTTTTGTTCTCCTTTGACTTGATGAGTTGATGTTATGAACGCTGCACTTATGTGTCAGAAGGTCGGAGTTTCTGAGTTGGGAAGTGGCTGTTTGTGTTGATGAGCTTTGAGGAGGAAAAGTGGAACAACATGAAGCTGCAGAGAAGACGAGCTGACTTTTAATGCTAAGAGCGTTTAAACAAGAGACTGACAGCTGACAGCTGTTTACACTTTATTTAGATTTTCATATAATTTTATATTTTTTATATATATATTTATACTGAATCTAGGTGACTCTACATGGACAGCAATTAACATTGTCTAAAATTTAT
>NW_024616179.1:0-2917 GCF_008729295.1 Plectropomus leopardus
TTTTTACTGTCCAGCTTTTTGATAGTTTATTTGAGGTTTTTAATTTATTTATTTTTATTCTTTTGTGCTAATTTTCAAGTAATTTTCTTTGTACTTTATACTTTTTATTTATTTTAAATTTTTGGCTAATTTTGGGGGTTATTCCTTCTTAAGTTTCACATTCCCTTCTTCCCTGAATTTTCAAGGAAATCTAGCCAATTTGCCCACATGTCAAAACATTAACATACACTCCCTGGCATACTCTTAGGTCCAATATGATTTAATATCCAATACAACAGATTCTACACTTAAAAAAATTATAATGTTTAGTCCTTGTTGAAACTGTTACAAAGATGTAAATTCAACTATCTTATTATTTAGGTCAAAGGGTTTGTTTTAACATTTGGGAGGACAGAGTGAGCTGGGGGGCCTGAGGGTACGTAGTCCAGTAAATTCTGAATCTCAAATATTTAATTTCCTGAGTTATAATGAATTCGTTTGTAAGCCTTTTAAGCATCCGTTTATAGTAGAAATGCTCTGGTAATTTAGTTTTATTACAGTCTTCTACCTTCAGCTGCAAGGATGCGTACCACACGTGTCCCCGCTGTGAGGGGGGATGTGTTGCCTGAGTTTTGAGTTTTTCCCTAAATCTGCACCTGTGTTGTAGGTAAAAACTCAAAGGTCCACTTGAGTCATGGCAAAGTATGGCCAGAACTACAACCAAGATGCTTACAAATGCATAATGATCAAAACAAAGCAAAATGTGTGTGTGTGTGTGTGTGTGTGTGTGTGTGTGTGTGTGTGTGTGTGTGTTGCAGACTACTCATGTGCCTTGTTCCCATGTTGCTGCTTCCGATTCCTTTCTGCGTGAAAAGCTGCAAGGATGCGTACCACACGTGTCCCCGCTGTGAGAGAGTGCTGCACATTGAAAAGAGACAATGCTGTAAACAACCGTGAGAACAAAAACGGAGCCATAGAAATAGAAAATAACATCCCGTTACTTTTGTCTTATATAACATACTTACAGTGTTTAAAATCCTTCTTTGGTCATGTAAGTCACAAGTATTTTACTGAGAAATAAATTTTATTTTTCTATTTTTGGTCTAGTTAAAAATAAATCTTCCTCTTTCCTAATACAATAATGTTTGTGTGTCTACTGCTTGGACTTTTTTTCTTTTCTTTTGTACTATTTATAACTTTTTTTCAATAAAAGTAGAATATATATAAGGTATACACTACTGTAATTCTGTTTTTGAGCCTTTTTTTCTTTGCCGTCTTCCAAAGAGGTCACAGCCACAAACCCGAACCTGCTGGATGTAACTGCTTCAACAAGAGACAGACAAAACGGGGATTAGAGTGGACAGTTGGCAAAAAGGGATTTCCTTTTTTTGGTAATTTTGGCTGTTCATGCATATGACATACATTTTGGCAAGATTGTGTAATTTTTTGGTTAATATTGTCATTTCCAGCTCAGCTCCTACAATAAGTCCAAAATACACATGTATAAACAAAATTGTCATATTCTTACTGTTAAGTGTAGTTAAATGTCAGAAATGAAAGATAAATAAAATCTTACTTCCCATGTCTGAGCATTCTGAATTATTAATTTAAGTCAATTTAATACCAATTCAATGCCTTTGAGCCTTTTTGAGGATCTGCAGGAACCCTGTGAGGTATTCTAACTTATTGCTGGCTGTTGATCCAACTCTCCATCAAAAAAGTGATATGTGAAAAAGTGTATTTCCCAAAATGTTGGACTACTCCTTCACAGTGTTTCAGACAAAACACTGGTGTGGAAAAGCAGCAGAGTGGTGTTTTTTTTGTTTGTTTTTATAGAAAATTTTATTCAACATACATTTTCCAGCAAAAAGGCAATATACAGGAATAGTTGTCGTACACTGCTGCTACACTGAGGATTTTAAACTGGAAAAGATCAAATTAAGGTGTGATTCTGCAGGTCATCTTTGTACTGCACGTTTTTAACAAGACAAAACCAATGCAGTTAGTTTTGAAAAGAAAAACAAAAAAAGAAATCCAAATGTAACAGAAAAAAATCGTCAATGGTACATCAGGAACGCAAAAAAGAAAAAAGAAAAAAAGAAAACCCTACACACAAGAAATATGAACACCTGGCTCCTTCTGTACCCAACAACAAAGGCGTGTGTTTCTCTTTAATTTTACACGTTCATATTTTTAAATATACAATTCTTAAATGTTGTCTTTACAGAGCCAGCTATGCGCTATTAGGGGAGCATTCCATCTGTGCTTTAAAAGAAACAAAAAGAAAAAATAAATTCATAGGGCTTAAAGTGTTTCTTACAATGCTGGTTTTGTCTCTACACAATCCTCAAACCTGCGGGCTCGAAGTGTCTGCAGCTCCCTAGCAAGCACAGCGCAGTCACTGCTCCCAACCACCTGGAGGCGACAGTTTCAGTCAAGATGACAAAGCTCGTATGTGTGTGTGTGTGTGTGTGTGTGTTTGCGTTCAGAGGAATGACTGAGAAATACATTAAAACCCCCTGAAAAACAACAAAAAAAGGAAGTCATGGGGGGATAATGTCCGTGCATGTGTGTGTGTTCCTTCAAAGTCACTGAGCAACTCCAAACCACAACCGAAATGTACATTTGCCAGTCCTGAGAAACCTCTGACATTAAGTGCCAACGTGCAAGATGAAATACAGACAAATTTCCTCCTTCGTTTTTTCCCCCATTTATTTTTAAACAGATGCTGTGGATTTTTATTTTATTATACAAGATCTGCAGAAAGAGACAAAAAATTAATTCATTTTTCCTCCAACCAAACTAAGTGAGAAAGAACTGCGTGTAAACTTGGGAATACTTGTTTTGTTGCACTAAAAGGATGGGAGCAGAAAATATAAAGAACCACATCAGGGCAACTAGTGAGCCTCAGGATGGACGCCAGTTCGCAGCTTGAAAA
>NW_024616180.1:0-3451 GCF_008729295.1 Plectropomus leopardus
ACAGGGTGAGTAAAACACAAACAGAAATAACACAGAATAAATAAAAGCACAGTAACTCAACTAACACATCAAGTTAAAAGCATCAGGCTAAAATGAAACAGAGAAAACAGAGGGCTTTTGAGTCTGGCTGTGAACTCGAGTCCTGAATGAATGTTTCTGCTGGAGTGAACTCCAGAGCCACTGACAGCTCTGCCAGTCCTGAGACGGGCGGAGGACCAGAGAGGTGGAGGGAGGAGGAGGACCCGAGGGAGCAAGGGGGGGCAGTGCAAATGAGATCAGAGAGTTAAAAATAATATTATTATTATCATTATAAGAAATATATTTTTTGTATCCTAATTTGGGGTTTTCTTTAATAATCCTCCCTTTAAATAAAATTGAATAATTCTAAGGTAATTTTCTTTTTTTTTTTTTTTTAAATTTGTGAGTATTTTTTTGCAAAGTTGGTCACTGCCGTTTTCATCGTGTTTTACGAAGAAATCAAACCAATCTGTTCAGGTTTCAAAGGGTTAAGTATGTTTTCCAGATTATATTTCCTTACTTTTATTTAGCTAACATTCTCAAGGCAGGCCTTTGACTTGTAACAGAGTATTTTCCCTTCACAGTGTGGTATTAGTACTTATACCTCAGTAAATGAAGTCACCACATCACTGCAGATTGTACATATTGTCCCAACTAAAGTCATGTTTGTCATGTTTGTGCTCTAAATATTATAAACAATGTTTTACCTCATTATATTGTATTTATTACTTCAAACATTTGTTTGGGTGTTTTTTGTCACAGCTGGAAACGTGTTCATGTCAAAACTGTGACTCTGTTTCCATCTTCAGAGGAGGCAATGTGTCTGTAGTGTCTTCAGTAATGAGACAGTGTGCCGCCTCCTGCTGGACGTTTAACTTCAACACACTGTGAGCGTCAGCACATGATCGTCTTCAGGACGCAGGACGGACATATTTAATATCACCTCTTGTTTTTATTTAATTAATAAAAAATGGTTTTCCTGCTGCGGTCAGAGGAGACGGGAGAGAAATGTCTTACTGAGGACAGACAGACGGACAGGGACATGTCCTGATGAGGACAGACAGACAGACAGACAGACAGACGGACAGGGACATGTCTTACTGAGGACACGGAGCGTCCACGCTGCAGAGTCCACATTGAGTCCTGCAGCACTGATCAGCTGACACTTGTATGTCCCCTGGTCCTCCTGTCTCACTCTGTCCATAGTAAGAGACAGACGGGTCCCGTCCTGTCTCTGCTGCAGACCCATCCTCACCGGACCCCCGTCCTTCAGCCACGTAACCACAGCAACAGCAGCAGACGAGACTGAGAGCAGGAGAGAGGAGAGGACACTTCAGTCTACAAGCTGAGAAGCGTCAGTGCAGCTCCTCACGGGGACAAAAGTGACATGAAAATAATGATGTCCTTTATCTATTGACCGTGAAGGACTCAGGGAAGTGTTTATCCTCATGATGTGTTCAAAGAAATTATCCAACAATAATTTCCGTTTTTTTAAGTTTCTGGCTTTGATAAATGTTAAATTTTGGCAATTTTTATTTTGGCAGGCCTGCAGATTTAGAAGGCAGGTTTTCTTTAAAAATCACCAAAAATTGCACAAGAAAAAAAAATCTAATATTTTTAATGGAAAAGAAAACCGGGATACAATTTTAAGGAAAAAAAGTGGCAAAAAGTTTAAAAGAAAGACAAAGAAGAAAATGTCAATTATTTATTTCGAAAATGAAAACAAAAGAAAAAAACAAAACAAAAAAAACAAAAATCACCTAAATGTCAATAACAAAAAATATTGACAATTTTTTAAACTAAACAAAAATCAAAATTCTGAATTTAATTTTAAATTTTCTTTTGAAAATCTAAAAAATGTATTACAAAAATACAAAAAAGTGCTAAAGAAAAGAAAACTGCCAAAAAGTTTTTGAAATCCCCCAGAAAATTAAAAATCAACAAAAAAATTAAAGGAAAAAATGGACTGTTTTTTTTTTTTTTAAGAAAAAAAAAAATCACTGAAAAAAACTAAGAGAAAAATACCCAAACATTAAAAAAAGAAGAAAATCACTCAAATCTTTTTAAGAAAAAGCACCATCCTTAAAGTAAATATACAGCCACTTAAATCCAAGAAGAGCTGCTGGTGACATCAGCCGAAAATGTCACAGCGGTTCAAAAACTTCAGGTCACGCTGAAAGGTGAGACTTACCTTGGCAGGTGAATGTGACCTGAGCTCCCTCTGTGGCCTCCTGGTCCAGAGGAACGGCCTCGAACCGCAGGTTGGACCCCACGGACCTCCTCCCGGCCCTCAAACACACAGATAATAACACCAAAGAGGTTTCACAGAGGAAAAAAATCAATAACTGACATTAATAACAACAATAATTTTACATTTGAATTTACAGATGACAGCTGCAGCAGGCTCACAGAAACGCCGTAATCACCAGAGCCACTGAGCTAAAGCTAACTAGCTTCATCTTCATCATCACGTACAAACTGTGTTTCAGGGATTAAAGCTGCTTTAATTCACAATCACACCTACAACATCCGTTAGCTAGTGACACAAGTTAGCCTCAAAGTACTGTTAGCTAACGTAAAAACTGACTGATGTCACATTAGCCAACATGTACCTAATGTAACACAAATAATACAGCAAAATACCAACAAAAAATTACCTTCACAACATTACCTTACATGTACCATTAGCTAACATAGTATCGTAAATATTAAATTATCTAATCTTACTTAAGAAAATGTAAAATTAGCTTCTGTAACATTAACAACCGTGCTCCTGTGACATTAGCTAAGGTAATATCAGTCAATGAAAAATCAGCTAATGTTACCTTAGCTAACGTAACATTAGCTGACATAAAATTACTTTATATGACTACCGAACATGTAAAATTTGCATACGTATACATAGCTGATGTCAAACAATGATTGTAACATTAGCTAATGTTTTACAGTATAAATGTCTATGATATAAACTAACATTTAATGAGTTCATGTAGCATTAGCTCATTTACACGTTAGCTGACATTAGCTCGGTGTCTGGACAGGTGAGACTGTACCTGCTGCTGTCTGCCTGCTGGACTGAACCAGTCTGAACCGGATCGGGACTTAAGACTGAAGGGACCTGCAGACAGAGACACAAGCCTTAAAATATTTTACATTAATATGATATTCTACTTTCATCAAGTTTATTTCTTTAACCATCATCAGTCCTAATCATAAATATCAAATGTTCAACAATTTTCTGAATTTTACCCCTCTTAGTGCCACGTTTTTGTCATGATGCCACTATGTTTTTAGATTTGAAAAAAAAAAAACCCCTCAAAAAATGAATTATTTTCAGTCTGGGATATGTCAGTGTGGGAGTGTAGCTGCTGACAGTCTGGGATATGTCAGTGATCAGCAGCTACATTGACTGTGACAGGTCACCTAGTGGAAA
>NW_024616181.1:0-1008 GCF_008729295.1 Plectropomus leopardus
TTGCCTTTCGGGTCATTTTTCGACATGTCATATTTTGGGGTTTTTTTTAGCCATTTTTGCAACTTTCTATGCTATGGCGTGCCTCAGCACGCTAGTTAAAGCTGTTTTAAAGTATTTTCAACTGTTTTTGGAACATGACATTTTTTGACATTTTTGCCATACTATAGCCTTGCCTTTCGGGTCATTTTTTCGACATGTCATATTTTGTGTTTTTTTTGTCCGTTTTCGCAACTTTCTATGCTATGGCGTGCCTCAGGACGCTATTTAAAGCTGTTTTAAAGTATTTTCAACTGTTTTTGGAACATGACATGTTTTGACATTTTTGCCATACTATAGCCTTGCCTTTCTGGGTCATTTTTTCAACATGTCATATTTTGTGTTTTTTTGGCCGTTTTTGCAACTTTCTATGCTATGGCGTGCCTCTGCGTGCTATTTAAAGCTGTTTTCAAGTATTTTCAACTGTTTTTGGAACATGACATGTTTTAACATTTTTGCCATACTATAGCCTTGCCTTTCGGGTCATTTTTTCGACATACCATATCATGATCTTTTCGGCCATTTTTTCAACTTTCTATGCTATGGCGTGCATCAGCGCGCTATTTAAAGCTGTTTTAAGCAGTTTTAAGTTGTTTTTGGGACATGTCATTTTTTGACATTTTTGCCATACTATAGCCTTGTCTCTCGGGTCATTTTTTTGACATGTCATATTTTGGAGTTTTTTTGGCCGTTTTTGCAACTTTCTATGCTATGGCGTGCCTCAGGGCGCTATTTAAAGCTGTTTTAAAGTATTTTCAACTGTTTTTGGAACATGACATTTTTTGACATTTTTGCCATACTATAGCCTTGTCTCTTGGGTCATTTTTTCGACATGTCATATTTTGGGGTTTTTTTGGCCCTTTTTGCAACTTTCTATGCTATGGTGTGCCTCAGCGCGCTATTTAAAGCTGTTTCAAGCAGTTTCAAGTTGTTTTTGGGACATGTCATTTTTTGACATTTTTGCCATACTAT
>NW_024616182.1:0-6375 GCF_008729295.1 Plectropomus leopardus
TGTGTGTGTGTGTGTGTGTGTGTGTGTGTGTGTGTGTGTGTGTGTTTTAGAGGAGAATCCTCAAAATATGAGATGTGTTTTCTCTCCAGACTAAGACACTGGGACCATTTTAGGATCTGACGTTTAAATTAAGGGTTCCAGTCAGTTTGGATTTCAGACGGAAAAATGTTTGACATTTTATCACAATTTCCATGTTGCTTTTCTTTGACTGCTCTAATCACGACAGTTGTTCTATATCCGGTTCCTGAAAGATTTTCCATTTGGTGCTCTAACACTCATGGTACCCGTTTCTGTCCAGGAAGAAATGCATTTTAGTTTGTTTGTTTTTTTTTACCTTCAAATGGATGTTTTGAGTTTGTTTTTGACACGAGAAGTCAAGTACATGATACACTTGGCACACAAGTGATTAAATGTGAAAACACTGTTGCTATGCAACTAAAAACATGGAAGTCGTAAGACTGCCTGATAATCTTTTTTTCAAAGGTGATTTTGATTTCACTCTTGTTTTAAGTAACAAGAGCAAAAGAGAGAGGTAACTTAAAATAATATATTGCCTCCAGCTTCCCCATTTTGTCCAACCCAATCACAATAATAAATGTTGGAATTGTACATTTCTGTTAACCAAGCATACGATTAGGGCTGTACCTGATATGTCGGTTGATTTCAGCAGTTCAATATGAATTTAGGCCTCTCAGTGTGTGTTAGCGATGCCAGAGGAACTCTTAAACATCTTTAGAAGATGCACAGGACTTTAAACTAAGTCCAGGGTAAAACCATCAGCAGCAATACTAAATGCTGAGAGCAGCTGACGTATTATAAAGAGCAATGTGTTTAGGGCGAGGGAGGGGAGCTGACTGGGTCAATCAAAACTAGACTTTCATCCAAGATACAACAATTTTTGTGTGAAACCAAGTCGAGATGTTTTTAATGTAACGTTAGGCAATTTGCGTATGGTTAACGCACACTGACATCACTCATTTGACATATTTATGATACTTTTACCTCAAAACATGATCTTTGTTTATAAACCTACCCAAGTTTTTTTGCTGCCTAAACCTAGATGCGACCATTTCACAGCATAATGATTATACGATACGATACGATACGATACGATACGATACGATACGATACGATACGATACGATACGATACGATACAACTTTATTGGCAGTTTATACTGAACTTAATTTTGCGTCCTCATGCAGGTCTGCTCAGTAAGTCTTTTTCTATGGTAGTCAAGTGAGTCTTAAATACTCAAATTTTGCAAGTCCTCTGCTATAGAGGTAAAAAAAAAAGGTTCACTGATTTCAGGGTCAGAACTCTAAGTCTGAGGCCTTATATATTTTGCAAAGCAAGCTGCATAGCTCTGAAAATGGATTTGTTTGTTTGTTCCCCAATTTTGTGCAGACATATCTCAACAACTATTGAATGAATGGTGTGAAATTTGGTAGAGAGATTCAAATTCCCCAGAGGATGAATTCTGCTGACTTTCGTGATTCTCCAACTTTTCATCTTGTGCAGCCAGCAGGTTAAAGTTTCCAAATATTTAGGGACATACTGCGTCTTAACATCTATAGGCAGACTGAACTGTGCTGCAGCGACTCTGAAACATGAAACATATGAAGCACTGCATCAATAATTGGATGAGCTGCTAAAGGCAGCATACTGTAGGTAAACATGAGTACAGCTTTCTCAGCCTGCAGTCATTTGAACTGCTCGTCGTCGTGCCTGTGCTGGTGATTTACACTCGCGTCTGATCAGCTCTCTCCTGTTTGTAGTGAGAAATGAGGCTCTGAAGGAACAGGCCTGATAAATCAATCACCAACCTACCCACAGTTCAAAGCCTCGGCTGCATTTCCCTCCTCTCTGGACTCGACTCGCCGGGCCTCATCCTGCTCTCTGCTCGCCTCCAGCACAACTATAAAGGAAAGTATATATAGTTTTTAGAGGCTTTTTTTTCTTCAGGAGAGAAAATAATGAAACAAGCTTGTCGAGGAATATGCCACATTTTATTTATTACACCTTCATCATGTTTGAATTTGTCTGGATGTTTTTTTAGAGGACTCCAGTATTTGGACTGAGGCTGTCCTCTTCTCTTCCTCACATTTTCTGTCCAGTTCAATAGAAAAGTAATGAACAAGCCGAGGAGTCTATTTGAAGAAAAAGTCCAAGAACTTTATTTACATTCTGTAAAAACATTCATCAACTGCTGTTCATCTTCCCGGGTCTCTGGAGTAAATGTGACCCAGTGAGAAGAGCAAATATAGGCCAACTAAACTTGCTTTGCTTGGGGGCCACTTTTGCAAAATGACAGGGGGCCAGGGGCCGTAGCAGTCGTGTTTCTAGGATTTTAAGACTATTCTGGATTTTAGCACGTTTTAGGATTTTAGGATGTGTCTAGGATTTTAAAATATTTCTCAAATTTTAGGGTGTTTCTAGGATTGCAGCACATTTCTTGATTTTAGAATGTTTCTAACTTTTTAGGACGTTTCTAGGACTTGGTACATTTCTTGGACTTCAGTATGTTTCTAGGGTTTTATTATGTTTCTAGGATTTTAAGCTGCACCTAACAATTATTTATTTATCAGTTAATCTGTCGATTATTTTTTTTAATTGATCTAACTATTATTTTTTTATTACTTGATTAATATAACAACAAATTTACCCAAAATAATTTTTTAAAACTTGTCATACACTGCAAGTCATTATTCTTAACTGGTAATCTGTGTTTTACGGTCTGATATAAAGTATCTCCAAAATCAAATTAACGCAAGAGCTTGTTCCACTCAAGTAAAAGGATTGTAATGCAATCTACATTTAGCAATCCAACAGCAAAATAAATTAAACAATGTAAATTTCAAGTCACTCAACAAAACAGTTACTCTTTGTTACAGTAACAAACCTCAAATCTAGCAGTCCGACAAAACATCTTACAGTAAAATTGGTGCAATTTGAATAACACTATAACTTTTCTCTAACAGAAATAATCATAACTAGTCCATTCTTTCTGCATTAAATAGTCCAGCCTAAACTGGGCCTTAAGGCATACCGCATACCACAGCAGAAACTGTACATAACCCGTGAAAAGTGTATTTTGAGAGACCTAATGCATTTAACAGGCAAAAACTGAGAGGTCGTATAAAATAATCATATGTAAAATGGAAAATACAACGTTCAGAAAAAGGCCTAATTTGGAATATCCAAACAAATTTTGCAGTCATGTAGACTCTGTAATAATGGAATATCAGTGTTAAAAGCCACTCTGTTTTCATTGTTTTCCTATAAAGACTTGTAGGTGATGTCATATGTCAGTAATCCAGGCCTGGGTATGTTTCAGTGTATATATCCGTGTGCCTTGAAATCAAGGCCCCCGCCTGGCGCAGATGTGTTGTGCAGTCCGTGCTCTCTGCTCTCTACTTTCTATTGTTTTGGCTCTTAAAAAACACGCCGGGTCCTCCTCTTCTGTCACTCAAACCAGCTGCAGATTGCAAATCCTGACGTGCAGACAATAACATCAAATCTGACATTTTCATTCTGCCTTGTTTTCTCGCTCTCTCTTCATGTCCATCCATCTCTCTCTCTCTTTCACCCCGTCCTCCCTCGCTCCTCCCTCGCAACTTTTCTCTCTTTGTTCCCTCGTGTTTTGTACTTTGCTGGGTGAAAGAGAGAGAGAAGACATGTCTGCAATTGACAGACAAAATACTTCTGTCGAGGCGTCCTCTTGAGAGAACGCCCGTGTGTGTGTGTGTGTGTGTGTGTGTGTGATTTCAGACTTGCCTTCATTTAAAAGAGCGAGAGAAGTAAAGGAACGAGTGTGTGTGTGTGTGTTGCTAATGAAGCCTTGTGTTAACGCTTTGTAGATGAGGGGGGAATAAAAAGAGAAAATGCTGGTAATCGTTAGTGGAAATGGCTGTGGCAGAAAGAAAAGAGCAGAATATAGTAAGAGGAAAAGAAGAAACAGAGGCGAGACTTGGACGTTTGATGTTAAAGAACAATCCTACAAAAAACAATGATTCATTACTCGAGCAGAGAGACGGAGGAGGTAAAGAAAGGAAACGAACAGAGGGATTGAGAGAGGAGCCGAAGGAGTAATGAGACATCAAGAAAAGAGGAGAATATCCCTTAACTGAGAGCTTAACCTCTTTATGACTCGTCCCGATGCATATTCATCTCTGTCTCTTTCTCTCTCTCTGGGATTTAAGGCGGAATGGATCTGAGGCTAAAGAGAGGAGACGTCAAATAGGAGAGAATATCAGGTAGGGAATTAAAAAAAGAGATAAGCCAGGTTTGCAGTACAGATTTGTGCAAAACTTAAGCGATATTTTCAATAAAACACAATTGCGAGATGACTGCGTTTCCATTTAGTGGTGTTTTGCAACTTTCCTCTCACGATAACATTTCAGTAACCACGGCGATGATGTCCAAAACATTGGTAGGTTTATTGTTATTGTAGCCACTCGATATAGCCAATCAAATGTCGGCGTAATTTCTTTGTATCGCATAGGAGGTAAGATCTCAGTCTCTTCTTCAGTCTTCACGTACGGAGCCATGTTTTGGAGAAAAAATACTGTTTTTCCCTCGCTTTATTCTGCTTTTTTAAATTCTATTAAAAAATAAATAAATAAATCTACTAATTTCTTGCAGTTTGTGGAACAGTTCTCACCAAGTTTCTCGTTGCCTTTTTCTCTATGTTTTTCAAAGAAATTGCACCAATTTGTTCAGCGTTCAAAGGTTTAAATACTTGTGAAAGGCGTCTGAAAGCAGCACAAGAAAAGTGATGTTGCTCCAGGTTTCAAAGGGTTAACTGTGTTTTTGTTAAAAAAATACAGTGCTGTTCTTAATTATGAGCTACTTTCTGTGTATTTCACGTACAGTGGCTGTTAGCAGGAGCATTCGTTCTGCAGCTGGAGACGTACAGCGGGCTGGTGGAGGGAGAAAGAGCAGATACTGCTGATGTTAGTGAAGTGAAACATGATCCCAAGTCTGTGCAGGGCGTTTCATTTTGAAAATGACCAGATGCACCGCTGTTCGACTTCCTGCCTGGTACGATCTGCTCTGTGCGGCTTAACGTGGCTGTTGTCCACAAAAGTGCCAAAAACCTTTCGTCAATCAGCTCCTTTAGCAATAGTGTCACGCTATAGTCAGTTGTCAATTCGAAGTCAATAGGAGCTGGAGCCTTAACAAAGGAACCACATGAATTTCACGTTTTCTGAGAAATTGTTCCAAAACCACAAAACTCGTGCAAAGGGTTCCACATATTTCACACGTGACCACAATTTTTTTTGCACATATGAAATTCATGTGGTTTTTCTGTCAAGAAAACGACCTTACGTGCTTCATTAAGGCATAAAACGTGTAACGTCGCTGTGTTTGTGTTACAAAGACAAATTATTGCCTCATATTTTATGATCACGGTCAACTTTTTTCAGGGAATAAAATGCTGTTTTGACCGTACGCAGTTCGGATGGCTGGTTGTAAGCTCAGAAATATCACGGTTTCCTTTTAAACACGTCATATCTCAAACCTCAAGTGTTTGATCTGTGATTGTTCCCCAAACCTGCACTGAGTTCTGTGGGTGCTGCAACAATAACCATGGAAACCTTTAATCGTGTTATGAGCAGATATTAATTTATGAGGAGAGGATGTTTAAAACAAATGAAATGTGTTGTCTCTTTGGCACCAACATGAAGTGATTTGCCCGATAAGTTAATTAACAACATTCTCTCACTGTATTAATTGAAAACATAATCAAGGCGGCATTACGTTTCTGCCCGAGCATATTTGCTGTTACAGATCAGTAGCATATAAAATTAATTTCTAAAAGACAGAGTTGTTGCACGTCATTCCTCATCTCTTGCTCTTATTTCTTATATTTTAGAACGAGCGGCACGATCAGGCGAGCAGATAGTTTCACACAGAAGCTGCAACACTGAACTGACGGATCTGACGCATTTTAATGTTGGCTCAACTCAAGCTGAGTAGTTAGTGAATTTAACAAAAAATATACACTTTCCTCTCCTCCCGTTCTGCCCGGATATTATTTGCCCTTTTCCTTCATTCCTCTTTTCTTTTGTCATTTCTCTCCTTTGCCTTCCTCTCTCTTCAGGGACAAAAAACAATGAGAAATAGGTCTGAGCTTCCTTGCTCTTCTCACCTCTCCTCCTCTCTCGTTACATCAATATTTCATATCTGCTCTTTTTTCTGTTGGCTTGATTTGTTTTAGTCTTGTTGTTATCGTGTCTCCTCTTGTTTTGTGTTTTTTTTTTTCACTTCTGTCTGCAGGGACGTTTGCACAGAAACAAGGAAACATGTTTGAGTAAGGGGCTTTCTGTGTGTGTGTGTGTGTGTGTGTGTGTGTGTGTGTGTGTGTGTGTGT
>NW_024616183.1:0-3255 GCF_008729295.1 Plectropomus leopardus
TAAGAAAGTCTCTGTGGTGTACCAGGGACACGAAACTCTCTGCGGTGAAAGAAAGTCTCTGTGGTGTACCAGGGACACGAAACTCTCTGCGGTGCACCAGGGGTACCAGACGGTGTACTAGGGGCAGAGACAAAGAAAGTCAGTGAAATGGCCAAAAACAGCATAATATCCATAATGTCATACCCATAGACTGTTAGCTGAACACCATGCAATCTGCATTTCTCGGCTCCGGGTCTCTAGGGCTCGTTCCTGCACAATGTCAGGGGGGCAGTCTGGGTTAAGCTATGGCACCACCACCGCCGCCTCTCTGTGGTCACACTGACTGACTGGCATACGTGACCTGTCTTCGGAGGACCCCTGCCTGCCGGCTGGCCTAGCGCCGGAGTTTGGGCGGGCGGTTACTTCGGCCAGCGGGTTCACCTCTATGGCTGGGAGGGTTTAGTGTGTGAGGGTGTAACACCCCCTCCGCACTCCTGCCGTGCCGGCCCCATCCCAAGCGAGACCGAGACGTCCCATCTGTCCCATTTGTCCTATGCCTGTTTCCACTGTCTGCGCGATGGAGATCTGGGAAGCATGAATTCTCCCTTGGAAACTGACCATATCTAGCCAGTGTGTCATGAATCCAAAATGGCCAAGACTTGGCTGCCCTGGCTCCTCTGCCAGTCAGAGACGGGGTGGCCCCAGAGCACCCTTGCCTCACCAGAGGGCTATGTGGTTGATCCTGCCAGTAACATATGCTTGGCTCATTAAGTACACATGGCCAGTACAATGAAACTGTGAAATGGCTCATTAAATCAATTATGGTTCCTTTGCTCGCTTTAACATTATTTGGATAACTGTTGCAATTCTAGAGCTAATACATGCCAACGAGCGCTGACCTCTGGGGATGTGTGCATTTATCAGACCTAAAACCCATGCAAGGGTGCCCCGGCTGCCTTGGTGACTCTAGATAACCTTGAGCCGATCGCTGGCCCTCGTGGTGGTGATGTCTCATTCCAATATCTGCCCTCTAAACTTTCGATGGTACTTTCTGTGCCTACCATGGTGACCACGGGTAACGGGGAATTAGGGTTTGATTCCGGAGAGGGAGCCTGAGAAATGGCTACCACATTCAAGGAAAGCAGCAGGCGCGCAAATTACCCACTCCCGACTTGGGGAGGTAGTGATGAAAAATAACAATACAGGACTCTTTTGAGGCCCTGTAATTGGAATGAGTACACTTTAAATCCTTTAACGAGGATCAATTGGAGGGCAAGTCTGGTGCCAGCAGCCGCGGTAATTCCAGCTCCAATAGTCCACTCTAAAGTTGCTGCTGTGTGTGTGTGTGTGTGTGTGTGTGTGTGTGTGTTTCTGTGTGTATGTGTTTGTGTGGAAGAAAAATGGCGTGCGTATGTGAATTTATTTATTGGAAATCTTCTGAACAGAAGTATTTTGCACTAAGTAATATTGGAGACAGCATTTGCTAAAACCACAGAAAAACAGCCCTCTCCAGACTGTCACCATGGTTGCTACAAGCACATTGAAGTGCAAAAGCAGAGATTGTATATCAGAATTGGTTGACTGAAGATATGACCAGGTTTGTGTTGAGAAAGAATTGGATTTCTGGAATCACTGCTTGGTTGAACCCCAAAGGAATGCACATGTCACTGAAGACAGAACATGTCAACAGCTTGCCAAAATGTAACTGAAAACTGCCTGTCATGAGTAGAGAAGACAATCCTGCACTGCATGCAAGACATACGAAAGCATTTGCTAAGAATGTTTTCATTAATCAAGAAGGCACATCTGAGGTTTTGAAGTAGTTCAGATTCCGTCGTAGTTGCGACCATAAACAATGTCAACTAGCGATCTGCCGGTGTTATTCCCACAACTCGCCGGGCAGCATCTGGGTAATCAAAGTCTTTGGGTTTTGGGGGGAATATGGTTGCAAAGCTGAAACTTAAGGGAATTGCCAGAAGGGCATCACCAACAGCAGAGCCTACGGCTTAATTTATCTCAACATGGGAAACCTCGCCCAGCCACAGAAAGGATAGAGAAATTGATAGCTCTTTCTCACCTCTCCAAACATTATTTTTCAGACAAATGGTAGGTTAACTTAATAACTTGCAATTGCTTTGCTGCCCAGACATGACAGGACACTGCTCAAGGTGGATGAAACTCAGAGGAGATGAGTCAGCATTAGTAACAGACATGATAGTTCAGTCATTTTTTTCCTTTCATGGTTAATGAGCAGAACACCTTTGCTCATTGTTTTTTTTCTTGGTGTAAGTACACACACTAGATGCTGAATACCAATAGCACATCACTGAACAGATATGATATAAGCTTGCAATTGTGAGTCCTATGGATGGCTTCTGCAAGGATCATGGAGATGTTGATGCCCTGGATTTTGAAGAATGCTTCATCTTCTCTTCCTGAGGAGTTGTATTGGTGACCAACACAGCTTCAAAGCAGGCAATTTTAATGCACCAAAGACCTTTTCCAATCTATCTCCTCCTACAACTGCTTTTGCAGCCTCGTCAGCAGCTTTATCTCCCTGTGAGACCTTGGCAGATGACCTTCGTGTTCTTACTGATATAGAGGTTTTGTCTTTTTCCTGTATAACAGTGTCTGACTCCACTCTGCTGCCAAAGCAGTCTGATAAACAACCTTCTGTGAGACATCTTCAGTGCTTCACCAATGACACCGGAGGCTGAAACCACACTCAATTTGGAACCTGTCTCAACATTTACTCTCTCATGCTATTTTAGTCTAACTTCGCACTGAAAAGTACCTCAGGTGTCATCTGCACCATTTGTGTTCGTCCCTGTCCTTGAGTTGAAATCATAATCTTTATGTACCGCTGATGCTCAGAGTCACTGCTTCCATTCTCACTCTCAGTTGTATTGTCCTATCCTGGATCCATTTTCCTCAGTGTCTTAGTTCCTCTTTTTTCTGCTTTAGCCAGTATCTGCCTCACTGCAGAGTCATACCCTCCAAAGACTTCATCCGAAGCACTTTGAGTATTATCTGCTACTATCTTTTACTATCATTAATTTCTGCAAATACCTCTTCTGGAGAAAGTCTCTGTAAAAGATAAGACATCTGAACGTAAACAATTGGTGAAAAAGGAGACAGAGAAGAAACTAGACGAGGAAAACAATTACTCAAAAAAGGTGACTGAGAAAAAGGAGGTGAAGCCTGAGGAGAAGAATTTAAACCTAGAATTTTCTGTACTGATGTTCAATTTAGTTTATTGTAGAAAAAAGAGGAAAA
>NW_024616184.1:0-2460 GCF_008729295.1 Plectropomus leopardus
AGATTACACTGAGATGATGTTTTGCAAATTATCTGCCTGAATTTCTGTTGTGTGGAACAGCTGATTAAAGTTAGCCATTTTAAAAGCTGTAGATTTCTTAAGTAAAAGTTTTGATTGGATTGTTTAAGCTTTCAAGCCCCTTTTGTTTGATGAGTTTACACAACATCAGGACCAGCTGCTCTTTTAAATGACGTTCAAAAATAACAGAATTAGAAAAAAATCAAACACAGATGGTGGAGGGAAATTGTGGTTTATCACAATCACTCTAGTGTTAAACATACACAATTGCAAAAAAGGGGAAAAAATGTGAAAGAAATGTTACAGTATAACAGTCTATTAAAAATAAAGTATAGCCACAGTGAAGTATATTATCAAACATAATTACAAGAGATCATGTAACAAAAATAATGGAAAAAACGTTGCCGCATAGTATGTCATCAGACATATTTAAAAGAACGTCATACTACAGTATGAAAAAAAAATCTGCAAGAAGTAGGTCATCAAAAACCATGAAAAAACATCACAGTGTGGTATATCATAAATAACAATTTTAAAAAAGTAATAATATAGTATATCATCAAAACACAATGAAAAGCATTGCCATATTATAGTAAATAATTGGGAAAATAATGAAAAAGGTTATAGTATATTATGTTGTATAAAATGACTATTTCGCAGTAGTAGACACTTGATGATTGTTGGATGGCATACTATATCATGACATTTTTGATTATTTTTGGACAACATACTGTACTATGATGTATTTGATCTTTTTCGAAATCCATACTATAAAATGTTGATTTTGATGTTTTTTCGATGATAAACGATACTATACAAGGTACAAGGGAACTTTATTGTCTTTTTTTTTTTAAACGTAGTTTAAGAAAAAATGAAATTTAAGGGGATCCTAAATCCTGCTACATCTTTTGGCGTCAAAGGAGGAGTCAAGGAGTATCACAGCCTGGGGAAAGAAGCTGCTCTGTCGTCTGCTGGTTTGGCAGTGGATACTTCTGTATTTTTTGCCCAGATGGCAGCAGAGTGAACAGACTGTGGCTGGGGTGGCTGCTGTCTTTCAGTGTCCTTTGGGCTCTGTGCAGATACCTCACTTCACCGAGATCACTGATGCTCTGTAGATGGGAACCAGTGATGTTCACCTGCTGTAGAGCATTCGTGTCCTGGGCTGTGAACGAACCATGCCGGTTTGTGATGTTTACGGTCACTATGCTTTCTACTGCTCCTCTGTTCAAGTTAACCAGGATCTTGCTCTGGAATTTAGCCCTCCTAAGTTTCCATAAACAGTAGAGCCTTTTCTGTGCTTTTTTACCCTCATGGTGATGTGCAATGACCAAGATAGGTTCTCAGATGATGATGATGATCCAAGGAGCTTATAGCTGTTCACCTGCTCCACTTCAGCTCTGCTGATGTAGACAGGGTGTGTGTTCTTGCCTCCCTTTTTCTAAAATCAACAATCAGCTCCTTGGTTTTACTGACGTTGAGCAGTAGGTTGTCTCTGTGCACTACTCTGGAGGATTGTTGATTTCCTCCTGTTATGAACTCTCATCGTTGTTTGTAAATGATGGTGGTGTCGCCCGCATACTTAACAATAGAGTTCTCCTGATGTCTAGGAGTGCAGTCATGGGTGAAGAGTGTGAACAGGAGGGAGCTGAGCACACAGCCCTGGGAGGCTCCAGTGTTGAGCACTAATGTAGAGGAGGCGAGACTGCCAATCCGAACTCTCTGGGGTCTGCATGTAAGGAAGTCCAGTATCCAGTTGCAGAGTGTCGTACTGAAGCCCTGGGAGAGAGATTGTGTTGAATGCTGAGCTGAAGTCAACAAACAGCATCCTGATGTAGCTCTTCTTATTCTCCACAAGTGAAGACTGAGTGAAGAGCAGTAGATATGGCATCCTCTGTAGATCTGTTCGTTCTGAAAGCATACTGGTGAGGGTCCAGGCTGGCAGGAATGTTGTCTTTGATGCGCCGGAGAACCAGTTTCTCAAATCACTTCATCAGGATGGGGGTAGTACGCGTCCAGGAATGTTGTCTGGGCCTGTGGACATGTTTATATTCACTCTCAGCAGGAGTTTTCTCACATCGGCTGTGGTCACTGAGAGTGGCCGGTCCTCTGGAAGCGGAGTAGACTTCACAGCTGAGTCCTTTTTAAGATGGTCAAACTAAGCATGAAATGTGTTCAGCTCGTCTGGCAGCGTGGCCACACATATAATGGGGCACTCCTGCTTTTGTAGCCTGTCTCTTTCTAGTCTCTGCTGGTGTCTCCTCTTAGCCTCCCTAATGCCAACTCCCAATCGAGGTCTGGTGAAGATATATGCCTCCTTGTCCCCTGACTGAAAGGCAGCTTTTTTTAGCTCTGAGAAGAGGCTTCACCTCATTTATCCAGGCTTTCTGGTTGGGGAATCATGTCACCGTTGTTGTGATCACATCATCACCACATACATACATA
>NW_024616185.1:0-1295 GCF_008729295.1 Plectropomus leopardus
GACATGTCCCAAAAATAGCTGTAAAACACCTAAAATAGCTGTTTCCACATGGATTCAGCTATTTTTTGGAACAACAAATTGTGGCAGTTTTTGCCTTACTATAATCTTGCAATACTGGTCATTTTATTCAGCATGCCAAATAATACTGTTTCGGGCTGTTTTGCTACTTTCTTAGCTATGGCGTGTCATGGCAGGCTATTCTAAGCAATTTCCAGCTGTTTTCAACAGTTTTGGGGACGTGGAGAATTTTGACATTTTTGCCTTACTATAACCTTGGATTTTCGGTCAGATTTTCGACATGCCAAATTATGCTGTTTTGGGCTCTTTATGCAACACTATTTGCTATGGCGTGTCTTGGCAGGCTATTCTAAGCTGTTTCCAGCTGTTTTTAGCAGTTTTTGGGACATGGCCAATTTTGACATTTTACCTTACTATAGCCTTGGATTTTCGGTGGGATTTTCGACATGCCAAATTGTGCTGTTTTGGGCTGTTTTTGCAACTTTCTTTGCTTTGCTATAATTTCTAGGCGCAGCCAGGGTGTTAAGGGGGTCCGGTTTGGTGACCTCAGGATTAGGTCTCTGCTCTTTGCAGATGATGTGGTCCTGTTGGCTTCATCAGGCCGTGACCTTCAGCTCTCACTGAATCGGTTCGCAGCCGAGTGTGAAGTGGCCGGGATGAGAATCAGCACCTCCAATCTTGAGGCCATGGTTCTCAGCCGGAAAAGGGTGGCGTGCCCCCTTCGGAACGGGGACGAAGTACTGCCCCAAGTGGAGAAGTTTAAGTACCTCTGTGTCTTGTTCACGAGTGAGGGAAGGATGGAGCGGGAGATCGACAGGTGGATCAGTGCAGCGTCTGCAGTAATGGGGACTCTGCACCGATCTGTCGTGGTGAAGAGGGAGCTGAGCCGAAAGGCAAAGCTCTTGATTTACTCGTCGATCTTAGTTCCTAGCCTTGGATTTTCGGTCAGATTTTCGACATGCCAAATTGTGCTGTTTTGGGCTTTTCTTGCAACTTTCTTTGCTGTGGCGTGTCTTGGCAGGCTATTCTAAGCTGTTTCCAGCGGTTTTTAGCAGTTTTTGGGACGTGGCCAATTTTGACATTTTGCCTTACTATAGCCTTGGATTTTCGGTCAGATTTTCGACATGCCAAATTGTGCTGTTTTGGGCTTTTTTTGCAACTTTCTTTGCTGTGGCGTGTCTTGGCAGGCTATTCTAAGCTGTTTCCAGCGGTTTTTAGCAGTTTTTGGGACGTGGCCAATTTTGACATTTTGCCTTACTATAGCCTTGGATTTTCGG
>NW_024616186.1:0-1622 GCF_008729295.1 Plectropomus leopardus
AGGCTATAGTATGCCAAAATGTTGAAATATGACATATCCCAAAAACAACTGAAAGCAACATTAAACAACATAAAATAGCCTTCCAAGACATGCCATAGCAAAGAAAGTTGCAAAAAGGGCCAAAAACACCATATTTTAGCATGCTGGAAAAATGACCGAAAATGCAAGGCTACAGTATGGCAAAAAAGGGAAAATATGACATATCCCAAAAACAGCTGAAAACCACATTAAACCACATAACAAAGCACGTGGAGACAAGCAGTAGCATAGAAAGTTGCAAAAAGGGGCAAAACCAACATAATTTGGCAAGTGGAAAAAAAGACCGAAAATGCAAGGCTATAGTATGCCAAAATGTTGAAATATGACATAACACAAAAACAGCTGAAAACCACATTAAACAACATAAAATAGCCTTCCGAGACATGCCATAGCAAAGAAAGTTGCAAAAAGGGCCAAAAACACCATACTTCCAAATGTTGAAAAAATGACCGAATATGCAAGGCTATAGTATGCCAAAATGTTGAAATATGACATATCCCAAAAACAGCTGAAAACCACATTAAACAACATAAAATAGCCTTCCAAGACATGCCATAGCAAAGACAGTTGCAAAAAGGGCCAAAAACACCATATTTTAGCATGCTGGAAAAATGACCGAAAATGCAAGGCTATAGTATGGCAAAAATGTCAAAATATGACATATCCCAAAAACAGCTGAAAACCACATTAAACCACATAAAAAAGCCCATGGAGACAAGTATTAGCATAGAAAGTTGCAAAAAGCGGCAAAAACACCATAATTTGGCAAGTGGAAAAAATGACCGAAATTGCAAGACTATAGTATGGCAAAAATTTCAAAATATGACATGTCCCAAAAACAGCTGAAAACCACATTAAACCACATAACAAAGGCGATGGAGACAAGCATTAGCATAGAAAGTTGCAAAAAGGGCCAAAAACAGCCAAATTTGGTATGTGGAAAAAATGACCGAAAAAGCAAGGCTATAGTATGGCAAAAAAGGAAAAATATGACATAACCCAAAAACAGCTGAAAACCACATTAAACCACATAACAAAGCACGTGGAGACAAGCATTAGTATAGAAAGTTGCAAAAAGGGCCAAAAACAGCCAAATTTGGTATGTGGAAAAAATGACCGAAAAAGCAAGGCTATAGTATGGCAAAAATTTCAAAATATGACATGTCCCAAAAACAGCTGAAAACCACATTAAACAACATAAAATAGCCTTCCAAGAGATGACATAGCAAAGAAAGTAGCAAAAAGGGCCAAAAACACCATATTTTAGCATGCTGGAAAAATGACCGAAAACACAAGGCTACAGTATGGCAAAAAAGGAAAAATATGACATATCCCAAAAACAGCTGAAAACCACATTAAACCACACAACAAAGCACATGGAGACAAGCATTAGCATAGAAAGTTGCAAAAAGGGCCAAAAACACCATATTTTAGCATGTGGGAAAAATGACCGAAAATGCAAGGTTATAGTATGGCAAAAATGTCAAAATATGACATATCCCAAAAACAGCTGAAAACCACATTAAACAACATAAAATAGCCTTCCAAAACACGCCATAGTAAAGAAAGTTGCAAAAAGGGCC
>NW_024616188.1:0-1443 GCF_008729295.1 Plectropomus leopardus
ATTGATTTATTTTTGTTGCAATTTCTAGAACATTTCTTTCCAAGTGGCTCAGTGATTTTTTTCGATCTCGATTTTTGAAAGAAAAGTTCAAAGAGTTAAAAGTTTTAATTAGTAATAATAATAATCACCATCATTGAGTCTGCTGCACAGAGACTTTCCCATGATGCACCTGTGTGTAATTATGAGTTAGTTTGGTATGCGTGAGCGTTTTCAGGCGTCAGCGGCGGTTAAAGTCAGATTCTTGTGTGACAGGTGTGAATGTGTGGCGTGTTTGTATGATGTGAAACATGTGAAACCTGCAGCGGCAGCATGTGAACAGACGGGATCCGTCACACGCAGCTGCGACGACAATGGGCGGATTATCAGCCCGAACTCGATGACTCTCAAACCCGACATCCGACATCCGAGACCTCTCTGCACGCACACCGTCTCTGCAGGAAATAGGCTTTCTGTTTGGTTTTGGTTTTTTATTTATTTTTTTTTTTTTATTGATTTTTTTTTTTTAAAGTTATGCAACATTTATTTATTTATTCATTTGTCTAATCCATGGTTTATTACATAACAATAATTTCAATTAAACACCTTTTAAGTTAAAATTTTTCAATTTTAATATTATGTTATTTTTTTTCTACTCTGAAACAAAAAAACGCATCATCTGCAAACAAAAAAAAACAGCAACATTTTAAAAAATTTCACAAACATGAATATTTGGTATTCTCCCTGTAGAGTATTTGTGAAGGACATATGACACGAGTTACACGTCACACAGATGTCGTCCGTTTATCCGGTGTTTCACATGTCGTTCGTGTCATAATCTAAAGAAAACGATGAACTTCTCCGTACGTTTACTGATGAATTGTGTTTGCATTTTGTTTTTTTTCTTTACATTTAGTGCCGACGTCTCACCTGGACATAACTGAGAGGGAGACGTGAGTTTCTTCTCCTAATCTTTTGTTTGGATCATTTCTCCTCTTCATCACGAACGTCTGAAACTTCGTTTTTGGTTTTTACGAGTTTTTAAAACTGTGTTTCAGAGGAGAGACGGCGCTCCATAAAGCCGCCTCCTCCTGTCAGAGGAGCATCTGCCACTACCTGGTGGAGGCCGGAGCGTCGCTCATGAAGACCGACCTGCAGGTAACACACACACACACACACTCACTCACCTGTAACACACACACACACACACACATTCAAACACACACGCATGTGTATCACACAAACAGTAACACACACACACACATTCAAACACACATGCATGTGTAACACACACACACTCACTCACCTGTAACACACACACACACCTGTAACACACACATTCAAACACACACTCACCTGTAACACACACACTATTTGATGGCTTCCTGTTGTATGTGACGGCTTCCTGTTGTATGTGACAGCTTCCTGTTGTATGTGACAGCTTCCTGTTGTATGCTGTGGCTTCCT
>NW_024616189.1:0-1583 GCF_008729295.1 Plectropomus leopardus
TTTCGACATACTATACCATGGCGTTTTTGGCCATTTTTTCAATATGCTAAATTGTGAAGTTTTTGGACTATTTTGGCCTTCATTCCCACTTTGTATATTATAATAGGTCTCTACAAGCAATTATATGTCCTTTTCAGCCATTTTTATGACATGTCAAATTTTGACATTTGTCAAGATACTATACTATGGCGTTTTTGGCCATTTTTTCAACAATGCTTAATAATGAAGTTTAGGGATGTTTCTGTCCATTATTCCCATTTTGTATTGTATAATAGATGTCTACAAGCTAGTATATGTCGTTTTCAGCCATTTTTATGACATGTCAAATTTTGACACTTTTCGACATATTATACTGTGGCGTTTTTGGCCATTTTCTCAACATGCAAAATTGTGAAGTTTTTGGACGTTTTCTGCATGTATTCCCACTTTGTGTGGTATGATAGGTCTCTATAAGCTATTATTTGTCGTTTTCAGCAATTTTTTGACGTCAAATTTTGACTTTTTCGACATACTATACTATGGCGTTTTTGGCCATTTTTTTAACATGCTAAATTGTGAAGTTTTTGGACTTTTTTGGCCTTCATTCCCATTCTGCATATTATGATAGGTCTCTACAAGCCAGTATATGTCATTTTCAGCTATTTTTATGACATGTCAAATTTTGACTTTTTCGACATACTATACTATGGCGTCTTTGGCCATTTTTTCAACATGCTAAATTATGAAGTTTTTGGACTTTTTTTGGCCGTTATTCCCACTTTGTATAGTATAATAGGTCTCTACAAGCAATTATATGTCGTTTTCAGCCATTTTTTGAAGTATCAAATTTTGACATTTTTCAACATACTACAATATGGCGTTCTTGGCCATTTTTTCAACATGCTAAATTATGAAGTTTTTGGACTGTTTTTGGCCGTTATTCCCACTTTGTAAAGTAAAGTAGGTCTTTACAAGCTATTATATGTCGTTTTCAGCCATTTTCATGACATGTCAAATTTTGACTTTTTCGACATACTATACTATGGCGTTTTTGGCCATTTTTTTCAACATGCTAAATTGTGAAGTTTTTGGAGTTTTTCTGCTTTTATTCCCACTTTGCATAGTATGATAGGTCTCTACCAACTAGTAAATATGTTGTTTTCAGTCATTTTTATGACATGTCAAATTTTGACACTTTCGACATACTATACTATGGCGTAATTGGCCATTTTTTCAACATGCTAAATTATCAATTGTATGGCCTTTCTTGGCTTTTATTTCCACTTAGTATACTTTGACATCTCTATAAGCTTTAATATGTCGTTTTTAGGCATTGTTTTGACACGTCAAAATTTGACGTTTTTGGACATACTATACTATTAATTTCCACTTTTTATAATATGACGTAACTCTACAAGCTTTAATATGCCATTTTTCGTCATTTTTAAGAAATGTCAAAAATGGATGCTTTTGGTTTTCTTTGGCCTTCTTACACCTTTTTTAGCATGTCAAAAAAAAAAAAAAAACGCCATGCCATAGTATGGTGAAAGATATGACATGTTCAAAAGACAGCTGCAATCTGCACAAAATAGTGTCATAGCATA
>NW_024616190.1:0-1784 GCF_008729295.1 Plectropomus leopardus
AACACCACACGCATGAAACACGCTGCAGCTCGGCGAGGCTGAGGTCACGCACTGTTGACGCGCTGAGTGAAACGGGCATAAAACCGCACGTCTTCCTCTTCTTCTTTGTTGGCGGTGAAAACCAGTTTAAAGGTGCAACACATCGTCCACCCTGAGGTGCGCCGCCACAGATCAATAACAGAAATGATCACCTGTAGTGACACGGTTATTGTTTTGACCACAGAAACGTGTCACATTTTCACGAACTGTGCCTCCACAGACTCGTCATAACATGTTACCATGGAGACGGCCGCAAACCCTTCACTACAGCATCGACACGCCACGGTTTGATTTGTCCATCAGAGAGACAGACAAGCAAACGGCACGCCTCCGTCCATCAGAGACAGAGAGAGCAGGTAAACTCACCTGCCCGCACGCTTCCTGTCCAAACCCAGGCGCTTCCTGTCTGCGAAGGACGGGCTGCAAGAAGACAGAGACATGTGAGACAGGTGTACAGAGAGACATGTGAGACAGGTGTACAGAGAGACATGTGAGACAGGTGTACAGAGAGACATGTGAGACAGGTGCAGAGACAGATAGGTGTGGGGACAGACAGGTGTCTCACCCCGCTCTGTAGTGTCTCAGCGTCTTGCTGCTGGTGTTGGTCAGCTCTTTGTCAAACGCGGACTTCTTTCCTCCTTTTCCTGCTTTCTGATTGGCTGCAGCTGAGACACACCTCAGTTAGTACTTCTGACAGAAGGATGTACTACATCTGAGCAGTTTAAAATACTGATGTAGTACATCTGAGCAGTTTAAAGTACTGATGTACTACATCTGAGCAGTTTAAAGTACTGATGTAGTACATCTGAGCAGTTTAAAGTACTGATGTACTACATCTGAGCAGTTTAAGTTCTGATGTAGTATTTGTGAGTACTTTGAGGCACTGGTGTGTATCTGACCTCGGGTGGGCGTCTCGTCCTCGGGCATGGCTCTCGCTCTCTTCGGGCGCCGCTCTCTCTTCGCCGCCCGCTCAGCGAACATCTGAGCCTTCAGGATCTCGAACTGAGCGCGCTCCTCGGGCTGACAGACGAACCCACAGACAAAAACTCTGTCAGTCACATTTTCATGGACATTTCAAAATTTTTTAAAGACCCGTATTATTTCCTTTCTTGCCTTTGGTTCGAATTCGAGCCTGCGGACGAGACGGTAAACAAACCGCCGAACGCTCGAGCTGCGTCACATCAGCAGCTTCACCGGAGCATTACACATTACTCTGATGACATCATCACACCAAACAAAATCACATGGCTAAACCTTTTATGAGTTTTAGAAAAGTTTTGAAAAAAATTGAGAATTTAGTTTCCAAGCCTGTATGATGTGTTCAAGAACCGTTGGAAATCTGAAAATCAGAAAATTTCTGATTTTATGGTTTCTGGCTGTGATATATGGTGTGATTGAAAAATTGAGAAACTGACAAAAATGTAATTTAAAAAAAAGCCAAAATGTTTTCTTGGAAAAAAAACACCAAAAAAATCAATAACAAAAATTGCCGAAAAAATTGCCTGATCACAACACGCCTCCAGTGGGGCACACAGATCCATTATTGATCGATTATCGATCGATTATCGATCAGTCAGAGATTCTCGCTTGCTGCTCGTTCACAGTTCTCACCGTCAGCTCCTTCTTCTTGCCGTTCTTCACGAACTTCTCTCTCTTCTTCTTCCCTCTCAGAGCCAGATCGAACTCTTGCAGAGCCTGAGACCCTGAAACACACCAGGACCAGTTACTGCACTGCACAGTACTGC
>NW_024616191.1:0-1119 GCF_008729295.1 Plectropomus leopardus
ACAAGCAAAAACAAATCAAAACAGACATACATGTTTATTAAGGCGCTTACTGTATTGAAAAAGAATTCTAGAAAAACCGAAATGATAGGACTGTTTATTTTGTTTCCCTCAAAACAACATAGGAGCCATTTGTTTATCATATTTAACATGTGTAACAGTCTGTGGTGTCATGGTTCCTGCATTCTCCTCCTCCCCCTCACTGCCAGTGTTTTTCCACTCACCTCACTCTGACCTGCTCTACCTGCCAGCCACGCCCACTGCTGCAGCTTGCTCTCCCCCAGCTGCAGCTCATCACCAATCAGTCCAGTATTTAAGACACTCCAACACGTTCACTCACTGCCAGATTGTTCCTCTGCTACTATGCACGACTCTCCAGCGTTTTTCTGCCTGATTTCCTGTTGCCGACCCTGCCTGTTCCCGACCAGCTCTCTTCGTCTGCCTCCTCGGTTATGGATCATCTGCCTGTCCCCGACCAGTCTTCAGCGCAATCCCCGACAACGTTCACACACGTGTTGTCGGCTCGTCGAGCTACGGGGTTTCCTGCTCTCCAGCCACAGTAGGTTCAAGCTTCGTGTCTTCTCTTCGTGGGATTCCCAGAGACATTGTTTGGGCTCACCACCTGAAGAACGAACTGAAATTCTGTGGGCTGTTCTTCGTTTGTGTTGGTTTTAATAAAAGTCATTACCAACTATCACTGAGTTTTGGCGGACTGCATCTGGGTTCTAAACAAGCCCGTTTCAGTACAATCTGGCCAAACATGGACCCAGCAGACTCCAACACTCTGCAGTCTCGACTAGCCCGCGTTGATGGAATGCTCCAGCAGCACGAGGCACAGCTCTCTTCCAACGCGGCGGAGGCTCGTCAGTCTGCTTCGGCATTGGAGCGAGCGCTAACCCTGCTAGCGAACCAGGTTCAACAGATGGCAACCACGTTGACTCAGCATGCCGCTCCTGGTCCGAGTCCTGCCCAGCCGGCTCCCAGCCCGGCGTCATCCCCCAGCACCGCTCCTGAACCTCGGGTAGGGGCACCCGAACGCTACGCTGGAGATCCAGAGGGCTGCAATCCGTTCATAACCAACTGCTCCATCCTGTTTGCTCTGCAGCCGCACACATTCGCCAC
>NW_024616192.1:0-1725 GCF_008729295.1 Plectropomus leopardus
ATTGATGTGATTTCCCCTGCATGATGAAATAATTTACAAAACTGATTAAGACAAAGGCTAATGTTTACGAGGCATATGTGGCTGAATGCGAATGCACCCGCGCAGCCGCTGTCATGTGCAAGATAGATGATAAGCTTGTCTTTCAGCAACATGGAAACATCGGAGGAAGTCGAGAATTCTGTGGCGCTGTTTGCAAACGAACAATACGTCACCTTCATTTCATTAGCCGCCGAGAGCGTCAAGCACTTTGAATTTTTATTTATAGGTCCATTGCTTCCTTAGAATCATCGAAAACACAATCACAGTTACTGCTGCAATCCATATCTATCTGTTGTGTCTAAAATAAGTGGTCTGATATTACATTGTGGCGACGGCGCTTTGCTTATGAGTAGGAAGAAACAGATGGGCTATTACAGATACAGAGACGGAAGCAAATTGAGGTCATCGAGCAGGTCTTGTGAATCGCGCGTTCAAGACGTCGGGCGTCGGTGTACAGCAGAGAGGAAAGAGTTTTGTTTAAAGAGGTGTCTTTGGCGCAAATGTATTCAGCGCATATGGGAGAGGACGGGCCTCTGGGCACAGACAGCCGTCAATGGGCAGGGATAATTTGATGAATGCGTTTCTCAACCCCAGCCCCCCCCCCTCCCCCACCCACCCCTTCATAACCAGATTTCTTGTTCTCTGGCTTCATTTTTGTCTCAGATGAAGTGAGAGTGGTGGAATTTGCTACATTTTGTATTCATGTTGGCGCGTCTGTGTGACCGCAGGGCCGGGTGACTTCGAAAAAAAAAAATCTGTGTTCAGCCTCCCTCCAGCGCTGTTTCTCCTCTTTGAGCTTGTGTTGCTCAACACGGGTGTTTAGGAATGTAGCAGGAGGGGGGGCGTGTGTAATGTATGTCCTCGCATTGTGTGTGGCTGTGTTGAAAATGTAAATGATGAGCCGTCATTACAGTCCCACATCACACACGAGCGAGGCAGGTTTTTGTCTTTCTGTCTTCAGCCACAGGATCTGATCTTGTTTTCCTTTTTCCTCACAAGTGTGTCGGTGCGTGTACCACAGATGTGTGGGAGCAGCCACTGAATGCATGCTAGTCACCACCGGGGAGCGATTTAAGAGCCTTTTATAGAGATAGATCCGTCCGGTTTACTGGGCTGAAGCTGGCTACCAAGAATTGTGACAGACATGTGCCTGCTAGACCTCATACATAAACCACTGGGGTGTTTGTATGCGTTTGTGTGTGTGTGTGTGTGTGTGTGTGTGTGTGTGTGTGTTGTTGGAGATAGCAATAGCTGTTGTATCTCCGCTCACGTGCCTTGCCTTCAATTGCCCAATCAGTCAGTGGAACCCTTCAGACAGTCTCCTCTTAATAAGGAAGCTTCCAGCCCAATTCCCACAGATAGCCTAAGTAAATCAAACCGGTGAGGAGGAGAGGAGAGCCTCTTCAATCAGGCTCTAGAGAATGGAGCCTGGGCAACTCTGGCACTCCAGACAATAAGAGAGAGGGAGGGAGGAGGAGGAGGAGATACAGTGATATTCCCGTATGGTGATGACTATGCTCAGAGTGAGGTGTACTATTCATCTAGCCTCAGCCATCTTCTCAGAGCTGCATCTCTGCACCCTCAGGTCCTCTACGCTCTGCATCTCGCCGTAAAACATTCCCCATTGTAATTCATGTTATGCCGTGAGAGCCTGGGCTTTTGGTACAGGCTCGCACGGGCTAACAC
>NW_024616193.1:0-1106 GCF_008729295.1 Plectropomus leopardus
GTGTGGGACAAACACCTGCTGAGACACCTGTCGGACAATGAGAGTGGAGTGTACACCGATGACGACACCGGCAGAGAAAGAGAGCGGAGCGGACACACGCGGAGACACCGACAGAAAATGAGAGCGAAGCGGATCAGTCAGCATCAGTAATTCATCTCAGACTTTGTCTCTCAGTCCACAGCGCCGTCAGGTCTCACGGTGCAGGCTGGTCAGCAGGTCAATGATGAGAAACATCAGGGGCGCTGAGTTTATGATTATTTCTCTCTTTAGAACATGAAGAAAGAGCGCTAACGGTCGCCGATAATTATTGTCGGGTTTCGGCATGTTAGTAGGCTAGTCCTCTCCTCCCGTCACCCTGGGACCTTAGATCGTCTTGTTCGTTTGTTTTTGGACATGGAAATGTTGTTTTATTGCATAACATCTATAACAGTGTCCCTACACTACAGTGAAAACAACGATGGTGGAGGAAGAGAAAACAAACACTGGGGGAAACCCTGCTGCTGACACGCAGAATAATGCAGTGTGTGTAGTACTGGCGGAGTGAAACCATGGCAATACAGGCGAAATCGAAGCAATTTTTGATTATTGTTATCGGTTCTATTTATCAGCCAAACATTTCATTATTGGAATTATCGGTATTAAGTCCCGATAAGAAATTTATCAGTCCTGATAACTATCGCACATCCCTACATAAAAGTTAAATTTCTTTCCTGGGAAACAACACGCAAGGTGTTAAAAATAAAATAAAATTGAGTTGCAATCAAAGTCAGATCGCATAACATATACTGATATAGTGATATCAACAAAGTAGCTTTAAATACAGAGTTTTCAACAAAAATGACAGCAAGCATGGAAACAATGTCAACAATTGGTGGTAAAAAAATTATATATTTTGTTATTTAGTCCAAGTAGCTCTTCTTTACTTTTAGTAGTTGCACATTTTAGCATATGCATCTATTAGCTGTAGCAAGTGAGTAAACTTTGAACTATAAAGCATGCCAGGCGAGTATACTTTGATACATTGATGATGTTATCTAATAACACAAGTTGTTGACTTGATGTCATAAAACATAAACATGGCCAACAAAAGTCAATCTTTTGTCAAT
>NW_024616194.1:0-3674 GCF_008729295.1 Plectropomus leopardus
CCAAGAGATAGAGACTGCTTACCCGTCAGTGGAGAACTTCATCCGTCGTTGCCGGCGAACCTGGTCTCAAGCCCGGTCTGCACTCCTGAGAACCGCCGCTCGTTACACCTCCGCAGCCAACCGCCGCCGCTCCCAGGCCCCTCCATACCAGGTGGGACAGAAGGTTTGGCTCTCCACCAAGGATCTTCCCCTGAGGGTGGAGTCCCGGAAGCTGGCTCCCAAGTTTGTTGGTCCCTTCCCGGTCGAGAAGGTGGTCAACGAGGTCGCGGTCCGTCTCAAGCTGCCCCGCTCTATGCGCATTCACCCGACCTTCCACGTCTCCAAGCTCAAGCCTGTCACGGAGAGCCCTCTGCAGCCCACCTCCCGGCCTCCTCCTCCTCCTCGCCTCATCGATGGCACTCCAGCGTACACCGTTCGGCGCCTTCTTCGCTCTCGTCGCTGGGGAAGGGGACTGCAATACCTGGTAGACTGGGAGGGATACGGCCCGGAGGAGCGGTCCTGGGTCCCGGCTCGGCAGATCCTGGACGACCAGCTGATTAGGGACTTCCACCGTCTCCATCCTGATCAGCCCTCCCGCGCCGCTCCTGATGGGGGGTCTTCTGCCTCCGCTCCTCCTCCTTCTCCAGTTCCCGGTCCGTCTGGTTTGGGGTCCTGCACGGGGGGGTCCCGCCTCGCCGGTGGGGGTTGACCCGTCTCCTGACAACGATGACGACATTGGTTCGGAGGGTTCCGACGAATTCTTCTTCTGTGGCAGAGAGACCTGCCAAGTGAAGTAGTCAGAGTGGAGAGATGAAAAGCAGTGACCCAGAGCTTAGGAAGGCCCAAGTTCATGACACACAGGCAAAGGAAGTGAGGTCACTGTTAGATCGCCTACACAAGTTTTCCGACTGGTCAAGAACGGTGAAAGCTATCACCAGACTCAAACATTGTGCAAAGGAGACCAAAACCCAGCGGCTAAGGTCCTGTGAAGCCAGCAGTTTGGGGGAAAGGAGAGAAGCAGAGCTGACCATTATCAAGATGGTTCAAGAAGCAGCCTTCTCACAAGAAATACAGTGCCTACAGCATCATAAGGAGATGTGAGTCAAAGACAAGGTCAACAAATTGCACAAGTTTTGTCCATTCCTTGATGACCAAGGTATCCTCCGTGTGGGAGGTTGCTTAACTCATGCTGCTCTACATCCACATGTGAAGCATCTGGCGGTCCTCCCGAGAGACAGTCATGTGTCAGCATTGCTCATCAGGCACTATCATGAGAGAGTTCACCATCAGGGACGGGGGATGACTATGAATGAGCTTCGTTCCAATGATATATGGATCCTTGGATGCAGCAAGGTAGTATCATCCCATATCAATAAGTGCATCAAATGCAGGAAGTTCAGGAGATGCACAGAGCAACAAAGAATGGCAGACCTCACCTGAAGGAAGAAAGGAGCTGAAGCAGTATGGACTATTACTTACCTACATTGAAACGGGCTTGGTTAGAACCCAGATGCAGTACGCCAAAACTCAGAGATAGTTGGTAATGACTTTTATTAAAACCAACACAAACGAAGAACAGCCCACAGATATTCAGTTCGTTCTTCTGGCGGTTAGCCCAAACAATGTCTCTGGGAATCCCACGAAGCGAAGGACCACAGAAGCCGGGTGGGCGGAGGGGGCCCGGAGGAGGGTCAGAACTCCTCGGAGCCGTCAGAACCAACGTCGTCGCCGTCGTCATCAGAAGGAGGGTCACCCTCCAGCGGCGACACGGAACCCATCGGGAAGGACCCCAACCCAGAAGGTCCAGGAACAGGAGACGGAGGACGGGCAGAGACGGAGGACCCACGACCGGGAGCTGCACGGGACGGCTGATCCGGATGGAGACGGTGGAACTCCTCAATGAGCTGGCTGTCCAGGATCTGCCGAGCCGGAACCTAGGACCGCTCCTCCGGACCGTACCCCTCCCAGTCAACAAGGTATTGGAGACCCCTGCCGCGGCGCCTGGAATGAAGGAGCCGACGTACTGTGTAAGCCGGTGCCCCCTCGATGAGTCGAGGAGGAGGAGGCGGCTGAGAGGCCGGCTGCAGGGGGCTCTCCCGGACCGGTTTGACCCTGGAGACGTGGAACGTGGGGTGGATTCTCATGGTACGAGGCAGCTTCAGACGAACCGCCACTGGGTTGATGACCTTCTCGACGGGGAATGGACCGATGAACTTCGGAGCCAGCTTTCGGGAGTCCACCCTCAGCGGAAGATCTCTGGTACACAGCCAGACCCTCTGGCCCACCCGGTAGGAGGGGGCCTGGGAGCGGCGACGATTAGCCACCGAGGTGTAGTGACCCGCAGCCCGTAACAGCGTGGATCTGGCTCGGGTCCAGGTTTGGCGACAGCGACGGATGAAATGCTCCACCGAAGGGTAGGCCGTCTCCCTCTCTTGAGCGGGAAACAGAGGAGGCTGGTAACCATAAGCACACTGGAAGGGGGAGAGCCCAGTGACGGAACTCTGGAGGGTGTTATGGGCGAATTCCACCCACAGGAGCTGCGATGATCAGGAGGCAGGGTGAGTAGAGGCCATGCAACGCAACGCTGTCTCCATCTCCTGGTTCATCCGTTCTGTCTGCCCATTGGATTGAGGGTGATACCCCGAGGACAGGCTGGTGGACGCCCCCAGGAGCCGGCAGAACTCTCTCCAGAACGCTGAGGTGAACTGGGGACCCCGATCGGAGACCACATCAGAAGGGATGCCTTGCAACCGGATCACATGCTCCAGTAGCAACCCTGCGGTCTCCTTGGCTGAAGGGAGCTTGGGTAGGGGTCTTACATTGGTTGCAGACAGGACAGGAGTTCACAAAGTCTTTCGTGTCGTTGACCAATGTGGGCCACCAGAACCGTCGTTGCAGGACCTCCCTGGTACGAGTGATCCCAGGATGACAGGTAAGACAAGAAGAGTGGGCCCACTGTAACACCTCTGATCTGAACTTTTCAGGAACGAACAGGCGGTTCTGGGGACAGGAACTGGGACCCAGCTGTTGCTCCAATGCCGACATGATGCGTTCTTCAACCTCCCAGGTGAGGGATGCCAGGAGTCGAGAGGCAGGAAGAATGCTGTCAGGGAGGGGTGAGGCCTCTTCCTCCTCCAGGAACTGGTGGGACAGAGCGTCGGGCTTGATGTTACGGGAACCTGGCCGATATGAGAGGGTGAATGAGAAGCGAGCGAAGAATAGGGCCCAACGAGCCTGGCGAGAATTGAGTCGTTTGGCAGTTCGGATGTACTCTAGATTCTTGTGGTCGGTCCATACGAGGAAGGGTACTCTGGTGCCCTCCAGTCAATGTCGCCATTCCTCCAGCGCCAACTTGACCGCCAGTAGCTTGCGGTTGCCGATGTCGTAGTTGCGCTCTGCTGGCGACAGTCGTCGGGAGAAGAAAGCGCACGGATGCAGCTTCCCATCTTCAGCCGAGCGTTGGGAGAGGACAGCTCCCACCCCCACATCCGAGGCGTCGACCTCCACCACGAACTGTCCTTCAGGGTCGGGGATGAGGAGAATGGGAGCAGAACTAAAGCGCCCCTTGAGGTGTTGAAAGGCGTCGTCAGCTTCAGGAGACCAGCGGAATCGAACCTTGGATGAGGTAAGTGCTGTGAGGGGGGCTGCCACCGTGCTGTACCCACGAATAAATCTTCTGTAGAAGTTGGCAAACC
>NW_024616195.1:0-1988 GCF_008729295.1 Plectropomus leopardus
TCTGTCTCTGTCTGTCTCTCTGTCTCTCTGTCTGTCTCTTTCTGTCTCTGTCTGTCTTTTTTCAACTTTCTTTTTCTTTCTTTATTTTTTCAACCAGTCTAGAAAAGTTAAATTGTGATTTTTTTTATTATTTTTTTTAAAACAGATGTTCAGGTAATTTTGACTAATTTCTAGTTAATTTTTTTTTCTCTCTCTCTTGTTCACTGCCTTCTTCCCGTGTTTTTCACAGAAACCAAACCACTTTGTGCAGGTTTTAAAGGGTTAAAGCAGATTTACATGTTTTTAATTAACATATATGTCAGAAAAACAGCGGTTTGGTCCTTTAAGTGGAGCCGCTGGTCGTCGTTACCACCCACAATGCTCTGCTGCAGACGGGCCGAAGTGGTCCTGAGGCTGCGGCGATGCAGCCTGCAGCCCGCGCTGAGGGCGCAGTGCTCCGCCGAGTCATTAAACCTGATTGAAACATGTTTGTGTTGGACGGAGATCTGAGCGCAGAGCAGCAGAGCACTCTGGGTAATGATGCAGCGGTTGGAAAACTGTCACCGCCTGCTGGGAATCACACCGACAGGTTTTCCAAAGCGCCGCAGGAACCTCAGTCTGCTGCTGGTCTGGAAACGTCTCCGTGGTGCGTCCTTCAAATTCAGGGGTTTGTTTTTTCGTTTGTTGAAGTTTGAGCTTCACTGTGTTGAAAATAAACTCGCTGAAATCTGAGAATCAGAATCTGGATTTTTGTCAAAAACACGGGAAGAAAACACACGGAAGCAATGAGCAACCAAAGAAGAAATGACCCAAAAATGTGCAAGAAAATTAACTGAAAATTTGTTAAAAAAAATGTTAAAAATCTATAATCCTGTAACATAATTATACATACATAAAAATATAATTATGATAATTGTAAATATAGTTTTATTCCTCACTGTTTTTTTCCCTTTATGTTTTTCCTCCCCAGCTTTTTAAAAATATTTTTTCCAAATTTAATTTCTTACAATTTACAGCACATTTCTCACAAAGTTGCACATGTCCTTTTCCCATGTTTTTAGCAAGAAGTGACCTGAAATTTTTTATTTTTTTTTTTAAGGAAGAAAGAGATGGAAAGCTTAAAAAATGGAAACAAGACTCGGCAAAACTTGAAAAAAGTGCTTTAAATGTTATAATGATTCTTTAACAGTTTGAAAAGTTAAATATTTGAACACGACGTCTGAAAAGCAGCACAAGCAAAGTGATGTCACTCCAGGTTTTAAAGGGTTAACCCTCTGAAACCTGATAACCATGCGTCGGCCATGAAGATTCCTAAATTAGATCTTCACTCGCTGAAACGTCCGAGTCATAATTATTCATAAAACAAATCTAACGAATCCGTGTTAATTGGAGAAACTCTGAGAGGAGGCGGGGCTCCAGGTGTTCAGGCAGGTGAGCTGAGAGCTGCTCCTCTCAGACGGACAGGTGGAGGATGACGAGGGGAGCTTTTCCTTCAGCTGTTGTTGTTGTTGAGTCCAGCAGGAAGTGTGTTAAACTGAGTTATTATTAGCCTCTCACAGCTGGACGGACGGAGTCTGGACCTGTTACATAACAGCAGCTCTCCGTCTGCCAACGCCAAGGAAACGTTTCAGTGTCTGACTGAAAACATTCATTCACGCGCAAGGAAACCGTCTCAGTGTTTATTCATATTCAGCTCATAAATCGCGTCTCACACGTTATTCAGCTGTGGAGGCTTGAAAGCTCCTTCTGATGAGAGACTCACAGAGGACGTCTTAGTTAGCCGCTCCGCCATTCTGCCGCCTGTTTTTGGGATTGTTGCAGCCTGAAATTCCTGATTTCACTCTAGCTTTTATGAAAAAAAATTGCAGTGCGTATTGGTATGTTTATAGTTTTTTTTTGTTTTTGTATTTAAATGAACCGTTAGGAACTGTTTGGCGCTTTTTATGCACTTCCCGTTCTTCACTAAAATACACTGTGGAAACTAAATAGTTACATTCAGACTGTTCAGG
>NW_024616196.1:0-5166 GCF_008729295.1 Plectropomus leopardus
GACCACCTGCCTGTGTGGACACGCAGCAGTTTCATCAGCTCAGGTAGAAAACCGGACTGGAATAAGGTCATAGGTCACTCTAGCGCTCCTGCTCAGGACAAAGAGTCCAATGACCAAACTGGCATTTTGGCCAAACAGGCTGCCCTCGATGGAACGCTTTGGCACTTCGACTCAGACTTTCTCTCCCACCCACCCTCCCCGACTGTCTGTGTCGTCGCTCTAGCTCCAGCTGCAGCCCAGCTTATGGCTTCCTTTTCCGGCCCTGGTCCTCCCTCGGTCACCCCTGCTATCTTAGGGTCTGACCTTATCTCCCTCCAATGTCTTGATCCAGCTATTCATGTGCTCGTCCCCTGGCTCTCCACTACCTCGGACGACGATGTCTCTGCCGCTGATCTTAATCCCATTGCTAGCTTGGCATATTTATTCTGTGTTCGTTCACCTCTGCACCTCGTCACAGGCCTTCTTGTGTATGTCTCTGACGACCTCACTTTGCCTGCGCTCGTGAATCCTCAGAACCACAGGGGGGTGATGTTGATGCATGCCCATGACTCTCCGTACACAGGCCAAAAACAAGCCAAAGCCACCTGAGGAAGTATGTGGAAAAGCATGCTCGAATGAAGATCGAGAGATGGTTCCATCTACTTGACAGTCAAACGGTCTTAGGAGCCATTCAAAGAGAGAGTTATGGCTACAAAACCTTCTTTGCTAACAGAGTGGGCGAAATCCAGAAGGCTGGACCAGTGCAAGACTGGTGGTGGGTCCGTGGAGATAAGAACATAGCTGACATCATAACAAGAGGGGGCACTCCTGAAGATTTGAAGGAGAATTCCATATGGCAAAATGGACCAGAGTTCCTGAAGTGGCCTGTGGAGGAGTGGCCTATAAAATCAGCTGGTGAGATCGCAGCTCATGCCAGGGAAAGTGTAAACAAGCTTCAGAGGAAGGCTTTTTCAGGTGCATTGACAAGAGCTCAAGCAAGAAGGAGTCAGCAGAAGGAAAAGAGTGAAGCTCAAGAGGAAAAACCGGTGGCAAACCCAACTCTTCTTCTAAGAGGGAAGCCCGCTAGCTGGGTTAAAAATCTTGTGGAAGAAAGAAGATTCAGCAGCCTGTCCAGACTGGTGAGAGTCATCGCCTGGGTTTGCCTAGCTGCCAAGCAGTGGCTGAAGAGGAGGGGCCGGGACCCAAAACAGTCAAAGTGGGAGGAAACATCACCCAAGCAAGCTGTGCTGACTGTCAACGACCTTGAAGAAGCATTCAAAGACCTCTTCCTCGCAGCTCAAGAAGGTACAGGTTTTTCCGACACAATGCTAAGCAGATTAGCAGTATACAAGGATGTGAACTCTGGACTGCTAGTTTGTGGAGGCAGAATTCAAATCTTCAATGAAGATAAGACAGCAGTGCCAGTTTTACCTTTCGAAGCATGGGTGTCTACACTGCTGGCACAAGAATCCCACGAAGCAAACCACGAGGGAGTGGCAGGAACTCTTCTCCGGATGAGGAAGAAAGCCTGGGTGATAAAAGGCCGAAGACTTGCTAAGAAAATGGTTGACAGCTGTGTGATCTGCAGAAAATATAAGGCAAAACACTGTCAACAAATCATGGCTGACCTGCCTATGGAGCGAACTGGCCCAGCTGCACCTTTTGAATTCACCACCATGGACCTGTTTGGCCCTTATGAAGTCAAAGATGAGGTCAAGAAGAGGACTAGACTCAGAGTATGGGGAATCGTCTTCTGCTGCATGGCTTCCCGAGCCATACACACTGAAGTGGTGAGTGACATGTCATCAGAAGGATTCCTACTAGCCTATCAAAGATTCACTTCACTGAGAGGACACCCAAGGAAACTCTGGTCAGACCCGGGCACTAACTTTGTAGGGGCCAAACCTGCTCTGAAGCAGCTTCACAAGTTCCTTGACCAACTAAACAAGTCTGAACTTGAAGACACAGCTGCCAAACATGGAACAGAATGGTCATGGAAGATCCACCCTGCAGACTCCCCACATAGGAATGGTGCAGCAGAGGCAGCTGTTAAAGTAGTGAAGCGGGCGCTAGGCAACCTTGGTGGAGATGGTGTTTTCTCATGGGGAGAATTCCAAACGTTCCTCTTCATGGCAGCCAACCTTGCAAATGAGAGACCCATTGAAGCAAGAACTCAAAGCAGAGAAGACTGTATAGAATACATCACCCCGAATTCTCTGCTTTTAGGACGTGCAAGTCCAAAGGGAGACCCTGGAGATTTCCAGTTTGATGGCTACCCCTACAAAAGACTTCAAAGTATTCAAGCGGAGGTAAACAGATTCTGGAGGAAGTGGAGCCAATTGGCTGGACCTAATCTGTTCATAAGGAACAAATGGCACATCAAAAATCGAAACGTTGCTGTTGGAGATGTGGTCTGGTTGGCTGACCAAAACGCCTTAAGAGGACAGTACAAGCTGGCTAGAGTGGTCAGTGTTAATGCTGACAGCAAAGGCATTGTGAGAGATGTGCTTGTGAAGACTTTTCCCATCTATCCTGTTCCCATCACAAAGGCAAATGACAAAGGGCCCACAAGGGAAAAAAGTGAAAGAACCAAGAAGCTTCAGACAAAAATCCCAGCCACAATTCTTCATAGAGATGTCAGACGCCTTGTCATTCTGCTTCCCACTGAAGAACAACAAGAGGGGTAAAGGACTTGTGTGACCTCTCTGGGTTTGAAAAAACAGGAGGTCAAGTGGGAGGTGTTGAGCTGAGTCTCAGTACATGGGACTACACTTCCCAGAGTGCAACAGTGAGAGGCAAGAGGGTGCTTGATTGCACTCTGATTTAGAGCACCTGGGAAGGACTGGGGAAGCTCAACAGTCACACACACACACGGAGGAGAAAGGAGCAAGAGGAGACAAAGGAGAGGAGACCCAAGTCCACCTTTGGATTCAGGCCAAAGACGCCAATGGTCTGTAGAATGTTTATTTGCTTCGCACTTTGATTTTCTGTCCAATAAGCTATTAAGATATTTAATTTTGAGTTAAATAAAGTAAAAATATAGCATATATATTCTGTTAAATGTTAAAACACTACTCTTTTTCTTGATTATTCTTTATTCAATTTAAGGCTTAAATAATTAATTAATTGAAAATGGGTAATGTGCCAACTTTTTGGTTCTGTGCTGGATGGTGATTTTGTTTTCTGTCTTTAAAGGTTTACAACCTAACAAACAAGACGACCAACCAACTAAAAATAAAATAAAAGTTTGAGTTGGAACCTTGAATCGAGTTGTCCTCGCGTCAATTTGGTGGAAAAAAGAGTTGGACTTGACACTCAGAGTACTTGTCCAGCTGACCTATTTGCCACACATGCAAAAAGACATAGGCGACTACATCAAAAACTGCTTAGTCTACTGCCAGTTCCAACTGTCGAACCTGCTCCACAGAGCCCCCTTGCAACAAAGAGGCACCTCCTCTCCCATGTCAGACTTTCAAATTGACTGGGGTGGTCTGCCAATTCGGGTCAATTCAGACAGAGGAACACATTTCACAGTTGATGTTATGTAACATCTATGGCGGTTACTGGGTGTGAAAGCCGACGTACACATTTGCTACCACCCCAGGCTTCTGGCTGGGTGGAATGGACAAAGCAAACGGTTGTCAACACATTGAAAAAGTATGTGACTGAAGCTCACAAAAATTACAAAGGACAGGGAAAATCAAGTCTTAAATGGGTTTATCCCAATCAGATCAAACCACACAGATGTCCCATGGGACTTGAAGGACATAGCAGCGTCCCAATACAGTCCTAAGAAAAGCAGACTTCTATAGTTGTTTGTTAGCAAAACAGAGGAAGTTTTATTCTTATTCTGTAAGGTTAATTGTAGCAGATATTGTGAGAGTCTGGCATTTCTTTGATACTTTTTTCATCATCTGCTGTCTGAAATTGTTCTAAAGTTTCTTGGGTTGATTTGTTTACAAGTGGGGGTGGTTCAGCACCCACTGGTGACAAGTTCATTTGGTCTAACCTATAACGGTTTAGCTTTCGCAACATTTAAGTAGATGAGTAAATTTACTTTATCTTAGACTTGTGTACTTTTATTTCAATTATTTGAAACACGTAACTGTACGACATGCAGATTACACTGTTCTACGACGAACTATCCGTTTCATAACCTTAAAAGCTCTGACGTGTCTCCGTCCATGCAAGGTGTTATGCCAAAAACCTTTGGTAATCAATTAGTGTAAACAACAATTGTTCAAATGAGGACCAATGAGGCTCATTGACCTTTTATACATATATATACATATGTTTTCCTTTTCTTTTGTTGTTGTTGTTACTATTCATCATGTTTATTATTCACCAAGTAGATTTCATCATCCACCAGAATAAACACTGAGCAATAGTATAGGAAACACTATACTACAAAGACATCAACTCTGATCATGGGGATTGTTGTTATGCCACCTGTTCTTCCCAGCCAAGGACTGCCTGCACCTTTGTGATCCAAAGCTCCTGGAAATCTCGCATTGAATCAAGTGGGGGAATGTAGTGGACTGCCTTGGCGTGGTCATTACATTTTTCCTCTGAGGAACTCCAGAGCTCAATGTCCCCTGGGCAAGTGGGGGACACGTCAAGAGACACTGTTTTACGAACCCAAAACATCCAACAGGGGGTTGTTAATTAACTTAACTAATACTCCCTGGGGATGTCTGCAAACACGCTCTGCCTTTTTAGCCACAGGAAAGGGGTCAGTATCTGACACCCTCCATCCTGACATACGGTGGAAGGTAAAGCACTCGGAAGGCCCCATCAGCATACCACAGGATGTAAGGCATCTGAATGACCTCCTGGGATCACCCAAGCAATACCAAACAACCATCGTATTGCCTCCCCTGCTGAGATAACCAACTGGTCAAACATTGGGTAAAGCCATTATATAACCCTGTGTTGTGATTAACATCTGACAGAATGACTTGGACCAAGGTTGTAAGTTAAAATTTCCCTTTCTTCCCTAATCTTTGTGACTGGGGGTGAGGTTGTCTCCATGCTTCAGTAAACAGATAAGAAACCTCCCATTCTTTTCATCTCATGTAATTTGAATGAGTTAGGTAAAGTACGTTTTATTCCCCTTTGTTATAATGGAGCTATACTGCCATCTAGTGGTCTTAGTTATTAGTAAGCTCGTAACCAACTTTGTAGTTA
>NW_024616197.1:0-1259 GCF_008729295.1 Plectropomus leopardus
CACTGTAAAAAAGAATATGATCAATAAGTCATAGTAAGTTATTTCTTTAAGTTACTTCTATGTAACATAATGAGTTATGAAATTTCAACTTAATATCACGAGTTAAGAGTATTCCAATTCAGGTTTGTAAGTCAGTTAAATGAAATGTAAATTTCAATGTCTTAACTTAACTCATCAGTGTAAATAGTAATTTTGGTAACCGGATCTCTCAGCATCAAGGGCCATATTAATGCACGTTGCAAATAGTCCCGGAAATTTGGTCTTGCCTAATATGGGACGAAGCTAACAACAAGGGTATAAGAATTTTTTAACACTACATCCCCATGCTCGTTCTGGTTGCAATTCACCATTAATAGAAGAGGAACACCAACAGAGCAGATCGGCACGGTTAAAATGCAAGCGGCGGATGAATATGTTTTGCCAGCGAGATCACATAATGTGACCTGCGGCGCAAATATTACTGCGCAGTAAAAATAGTCCCGGGAATTCGGTACTAATAAGGGATAAATAACAAGGATGTAAGATTTTTTTTAACACTACAGCAGGTGCCCCACCCGATTTTTAATTCGCCATTTACAAAAGAAGCAGAACACCACGTGAGCACATAATCGACGGTGAAAAGGCAAGCGGCGGAGGAATACGTTTTGTCAGCGAGATCACCGGCCCTTTGTGTGACCTGGCGGCGCGACGGCGGGACTTTTCACAGCAGGGAAGCAAGGTGAGTGATTGCATTCCTTTTCAGTCAACTCGATTTTTAAACTAGTAATAATAATAAAAAATTCAGTTATTGTAACATTTATACACGCAGGTTAGTTAGTGGAAGCTAACCAGGTTACAGTATTGTGAATACTTTTTACTTTCATAAAGAATAAATACAAGCAGTCAGACTCTTACAACATTCACCCCTCAGAGAAGCACATTCATGGCGCTTGGTAAAAGTTTTGTATGGTAACCGTTGTTTGTGGCTGAGCTAGCGGCTTTGAAAGAGGTTCTGTGTGTCGTGATATTCCTAATTAACGGTGTGTGCATACCGCCCGCCTCTGCTGTGTTGTTACTGAGCTGCTCCAGAGAAATTGAGAGGGTTATTTAACATAACCGGGACTGCGAGTTGCTTTTTCTCATAAGCAACGTAAACGTTTGTTTTGTGTTCAGCTCAAGCTAAACCTGAGGGTTTTTAAGACGCGGGAAAAAGTTGACTAACGCCATCTTGGCTGTGGGGGAGCTGCCATTAACCCTTCAAATCCTAGTGCGTCATCGGC
>NW_024616198.1:0-1895 GCF_008729295.1 Plectropomus leopardus
AATATGGCATGTCGAAAAAATGACCAAAAAAGCAAGGCTATAGTATGGCAAAAGTGTCAAAAAATGACATGTCCCAAAAACAACTAGAAACACCTCAAAACAGCATAAAATTATGTGCTGAGACACGCCATAGCATTAGAATTTGCAAAAACCTCCAAAAAATCAATAATATGGCATGTCGATAAAATGACCAAAAAAGCAAGGCTATAGTATGGCAAAAACGTCAAAAGATGACAAGTCACCAAAACAACTGGAAACACCTCAAAACGGCATAAAAACGCGTGCTGGGACACGCCATAGCATTAGAACTAGCAAAAATGTCTAAAAACTCCATAATATGGCATGTCAAAAAAATGACCAAAGAAGCAAGGCTATAGTATGGCAAATTGTCAAAAAATGACATGTCCCAAAACCACCGGAAAACACCTCAAATCAGCATAAAAACGCGTGCTGAGACACGCCATAGCATTAGAACTAGCAAAAATGTCCATAAACTGCCTAATATGGCATGTTGAAAAAATGACCAAAAGAGCAAGGCTATAGTATGGCAAAAATGTCAAAAAATGACACGTCCCAAAAACAACTAGAAACACCTCAAAACAGCATAAAAAAGCGTGCTGAGACACGCCATAGCATTAGAACTAGCAAAAACGTCCTAAAACTCCATAGTATGCAATATAAATAAAAATGATCATGAAAGCAGGGCTATGATATGGCAAAATTGTCAAAAAATGACACGTCCCAAAAACAACTAGAAACAACTCAAAACAGCATAAAATTACGTGCTGAGACACGCCATAGCATTAGAATTTGCAAAAACCTCCAAAAAATCAATAATATGGCATGTCGAAAAAATGACCAAAAGAGCAAGGCTATAGTATGGCAAAAATGTCAAAAAATGACATGTCCCAAAACCACCGGGAAACACCTCAAAACAGCATAAAAACGTATGCTGAGACACGCCATAGCGTTAGAACTAGCAAAAACGTCCAAAAACTCCATAATATGGCATGTTGAAAAAATGACCAAAAAAGCAAGGCTATAGTATGGCAAAAATGTCAAAAAATGACACGTCCCAAAAACAACTAGAAACACCTCAAAACAGCATAAAATTACGTGCTGAGACACGCCATAGCATTAGAATTTGCAAAAACCTTCAAAAAATCAATAATATGGCATGTCAAAAAAATGACCAAAAAAGCAAGGCTATAGTATGGCAAAAACGTCAAAAGATGACATGTCCCAAAAACAACTAGAAACACCTCAAAGCAGCATTAAAACGCGTGCTGAGACACGCCATAGCATTAGAACTAGCAAAAATGTCTAAAAACTCCATAATATGGCATGTCAAAAAAATGACCAAAGAAGCAAGGCTATAGTATGGCAAAAATGTCAAAAAATGACATGTCCCAAAAACAACTAGAAATACCTCGAAACAGCATAAAAACGCGTACTGAGACACGCCATAGCATTAGAACTAGCAAAAACGTCCAAATATTCCATTATATGGCATGTCGAAAAAATGACCAAAAAAGCAAGGCTTTAGTATGGCAAAAGTGTCAAAAAATGACATGTCCAAAAAACAACTAGAAATACCTCGAAACAGCATAAAAACGCGTACTGAGACACGCCATAGCATTAGAATTGGCAAAAACGTCCAAAAACTCCATAATATGGCATGTCGAAAAAATGACCAAAAAAGCAAGGCTATAGTATGGCAAAAAAGTCAAAAAATGACACGTCACCAAATCAACTGGAAACACCTCAAAACAACATAAAAACACGTGCTGAGACATGCCATAGCATTAGAACTAGCAAAAATGTCCAAAAACTCCATGCTATGGCATGTCCAAAAATGACCAAAGAAGCAAGGCTATAGTATGGCAAAAATGTCA
>NW_024616199.1:0-2057 GCF_008729295.1 Plectropomus leopardus
GGATGTGCTCCTCTATGGAACGAGAGAAGATCAGGATGTCGTCTAGGTAGACAAAGACGTATTTATTCAACAGGTCCCTGAGAACGTCATTGACCAGAGCTTGGAAGACAGCTGGGGCGTTAGTGAGTCCGAACGGCATCCCCAAATATTCGTAGTGACCTGTGGGAGTATTGAAAGCCGTTTTCCATTCGTCTCCCTCTCGGATTCGAACCAGATGGTAGGCGTTGCGTAGATCCAGCTTGGTGAAGATCGTGGCATCTTGCAACAGTTCAAAAGCCGAGGAGATGAGAGGAAGAGGGTAGCGATTTTTAATGGTGATCTCGTTCAGGCCCCGATAGTCGATGCAGGGTCGAAGAGAACCATCTTTCTTCCCCACGAAGAAGAATCCAGCCCCTGCAGGAGACGAAGAGGGCCGGATAATTCCAGTGGCCAACGAGTCTTTAATATAGGTCTCCATGGCCTCTCTTTCTGGTGCGGACAGGGAGTAGAGACGGCCCTTGGGAGGAACCGAGCCAGGTAAGAGGTTGATGGCGCAGTCATAAGCTCGGTGCGGGGGCAGAGAAGTGGCCCTGGCTTTGTTGAACACCTCGCTGTAATCGGCATATTCAGCAGGCACCATGGACAGGTCTGGAACGGAGCAGGAACTGGTGGATGGTGTGGGAGAAACGGGTCGCTGCAGACAGATCTGTTGACAGGATGGAGCGCAAGACTGAATCGAACCCGTGGACCAGTCAATATGCGGGTTGTGACAACGAAGCCAAGGGTACCCGAGGATCAACGGCAATCTTGGAGAGTTCAGAACGTGGAACTGGATGGTCTCACGATGACTCCCTGCCAGTAGCATGGGAACGGGAGCCGTCTGATGAGTCACCGTTCCCAGGAGATGACCGTCTAAGGCGCTGGCCGGCAGGGGACGAGGAAGGGGGACCAGCTTCATTCCCAGCTGACGAGCGAGCTCTTTGTCCATCAGGTTGATGTCGGCCCCAGAGTCGATGAACGTGGCGAGAGAGTGTGAACCTTCCTTGAGCTGGAGCTGGACATGGAATAGAGGGCGAGGGCTGGAAACAGAGTTCTGAAATCAGCTCAGCAGTATGCCCCCTTCTACTGTTGAGCCCGCCCCTTTTACTGGACATCGGGAAACAAAGTGGCTGGCCTGTCCACAGTAGAGGCACAGATCTCCCCATCGTCGTCTCTCCCGTTCTTCAGTGGTTAGCCGAGTGTGTCCCACCTGCATGGGTTCCGCTCCTCCCATCACAGGATCTGAAGGAGGACTGACGAGTGCAGGAGAACCATGCATGACGTTCTGGCCCCGACGAGCACCTCCCTCCCGGATCTGCTCTCTTCTCCTCGCCTGGATGCGTCGATCTAATCGTGTGGTGAGTTCAATTAAACCGTCTAGAGATGGAGGGAGATCGAATGAGACCAGTTCATCTTTAACATATGGGGCTAGGCCATTGAGGAAGGTGTCACACTGGGCTGCCGAGTTCCAGTCGCTTTGTCGAGCCTTCGTCCTAAATTCAATGGCAAAATCAGCCACCGTCCGGTTGCCCTGTCGCTGGCTCAAAAGTCCTCCGGTGGCGTCAGAACCCACAGGAACCGGCCCAAAAACCTTGTGGAGCTCCTCAGCGAAAGCAGAAAAAGACACACAAGCCGGCGTGCCTCTTTCCCACTCTGCAGTTCCCCATAGGCGTGCTCGACCAGTGAGATGGTTGATGGTGAAAGCGACCTTAGCTGCCTATGTGGAGAATGTGAGTGGTTGCAGTGCGAACAGGATTGAACAGTTAGTCAGGAATGGATTGCAACCCTCTGGATCCCCGGCGTATCGCTCCGGCGTCCCTACCCGGGGCTCGTGAGCTATGCTTGGGGGTGGTGCAGGAACGGGAGCAGACTGGACCGGACTCGGAGCAGGAGCGGTGTGCTGAGTCAGCGAGGAAGCCATTTGTTGAACCTGGTTAGCCAGTAGCGTTAGCGCCCCTTCCAACGTCGAAGCGGACTGACGAGCCTCCGCCACGTTGGAGGTTAGTTGAGCCTCATGTTGCTGCAACATTCCCTCAACA
>NW_024616200.1:0-1666 GCF_008729295.1 Plectropomus leopardus
TCAGAAGAGAACAAGAGGAAAAAGAGAGAAAAGAGTTGGAGGAGAAATATAAGACAAAAATGGAGAATCTGATGAGGACGTATGAAGAGGAACCCAGAAAGAGAGCTGAAGCGTTCAATGAATTCAAAGAAAGATACGACAGGCAGTTTGCTGCTCAGAAGCAAGAGCACGAGAAACAGCTGAAGGACAAAGACGAGGAGTACGACCTCTTAAAGGCTCTTTCACACTGCAGAGAGGAACAAATAAAGACAGACCACCAAAGTGAGATTTCTGAATTAGTGAAATGTGTGACCAAAAAGGCAGACAATGCGAAAACAATCGATGACTTACTGAAAAAACATGAAAGGGAAATGAAGAATGTGAAAAACGACGAAGAAAAGAAAATTCTGCATCAAATGCATGAAAAACAAATAAGTGACTTGATACAGAAACTTCTGGAAGAAGACGAAAAATCATGTTGTTCGATTTTATGAGGATTTGTTTCTCGTAAATGTCACAACAGCAGAGCAGTTTGAGACATGCTTCGTTTATTGTGGAATAAATTAGAAAAGCAGAGACTTTACAGTGATGTCTCACAGTGGACAGCTCTGTCACGCGCGTCATGGACATAAAAATACTGGGAACACTTTCTGTGAGGACCACATCTATAACGCATCATGAAGGCATTCATAGTGAATTATAACGACTTCACTCATAAACACATAACGCTCACTGATGCTCTACATCAACAGACATAAAACATTATAGACGTGACTTATAATGACTAATAAGCAGCTTAATAATAACCTAAATAATAATATATAATAAGAGTCTTATTGATGCTCTTAGCAAGTTATAAACTACAGGTTGACTGAGCGGGCTTTTCCTGCATTATAGATACTTATAAGCACCTTTAGTACGGACTCATAGTGTGCTATAACAGTCGATGCAATATCACAAACTATCATCGTATGTGTTCAGCACTGTGCCTTGCCTTTTGTTTCACGAGTGTGAGAGCTGATTTTATTCGTGTGTGTGAGCTGTCAGCTCGTATTGTGTGTTTTGGAAGGTGTTTTACGGTGTTACAGAAAACAGCTGAAAAAAAATTAAAACCCTTTTTGGAAAATCAGTATGCTGCACCGCTGACTGGCCTGAGTTTTACGTTATTCATGATCATTATTGTAATATTAACCCTCCTATTACCCTCAGATATTACTCACACATTTTAGCCTTGGGGTCAATTTGACCCCAGGGATGTTTTCCTCCAGAAAATGATTTACAGAAAATTGTTGACCAAGTTTTTTGTGTCAGGCACTTTGTTTATTTGTTGAAAACATAAATAACCCTTTGGTAATGAAACATTGACCTGTCCTCTAGCGCCACCATCAGGCCAAACTTTTCAGTTAGAAATAATGTATCTTGAAAAGTTTTCATCCAAATCTTCTCAAATTTACTGACAACATTAATGACCACAAGAGTATGAACCCTGTTGGTTTTGGTGATGATATGACCTTTCCTGCAGCGCCACCATCAGGTCAAACTTTCAGTTTTTTCTAATTTGCGGTGCACGTTCATGACTCTCACAGAATAAACCATGTTGATTGATGTTGGTAACCCCCCCTTTCACCTCATAAACACATTTGTTTCAAGTCAGCTACATCCAAGGCTCTCCAGCTGTCCCCATACA
>NW_024616201.1:0-2724 GCF_008729295.1 Plectropomus leopardus
TTCTTTTAGACCCTTTCTTGCCAGCCACGCTGTGGAGTACTTGGATGCGTGTGATGGAGCATTGTCCTGCATGAAAATCATGTTTTTCTTGAAGGATGCGGACTTCTTCCTGTACCACTGCTTGAAGAAGGTGTCTTCCAGAAACTGGCAGTAGGACTGGGAGTTGAGCTTGACTCCATCCTCAACCCGAAAAGGCCCCACAAGCTCATCTTTGATGATACCAGCCCATACCAGTACCTCTCCTCACAGCAAAAGTTTCTCATATAAACCAGGAGTTAGGCAGAGTTGAACTCATTTCCCAATTTTGATTTTTTCGTGAAGTACAAAGATCATCAATACATTGAGCTCTTATCTTGCTACTTCTGCTAAACAGCAGTGTAAATTTGCATATTAGCTAAATATTTAGAATCTTGACATAAATATTTAACGTTTAGATTTAACATTTAGGAATAATATTTTACATTTACATTTAATATTAAACGTTTTTTTGAGTGTTACGTTATCTTTAATATATTTTTCACCAAAAAGTAAATTCGCAAATATTGCTCTAAATGTGATTAAAAAGTGACTTTGAAAAATTCAAACCTCTTTTTAATTATGCTTTAGAGTTAAATGTGGAGAAATGTTGCATATTCTTTTACCGTGAACAACTTTACAACTGGCACCCCATAGCCATAGTGACTCCAGTCACTCCAACCAGTTACATAACTCACTCACTCACTCACTCACTCACAGACAGACTTTGTGTTTATAGGCCTGGCCTCGTATGATGTGGTCTAGCCAAAAACAACCAAAAAACAAAAACAAAAGGAAGACACTTAAGCTGTGGCTAACTTTTCTAAAAATAGCCTTTTGTCATATTAGCTAAAACTGTCCCCGTACCAAAGGTGGATAGTAACGAAATAGATGTACTTCGTTACACTACTAGTTTTTTTGAGGATCTGTACTTTACTTGAGTTTTTCTTTTTTAATCAGGACTTTTACTTTTACTCCACTACATTTAAACGTTAAAAAATAGACTTTTACTCTGTTACTTTGACATTTGTTACAACGTTGCTCATTACAAATTAAAATATAAATATAGTCAATCATCAAAGGATAAGGGCGGGATGCGCGCGGCGGTGGAGATCAACATGGCTACCTCCGCAGTTAATGTTGACGAGAAAGACAAAGAAGACATTACCACACTGATAGCATGTCCTTCGGTAGAAGACGACAGTCACCCGCCGTGGTCATACCTGGCAACAATGTTTGGCTACCTTGGGATGGGGGAAAATCCTAAAACATACAGGATTAAGTGCTTCTTTTGCCTGCCAAAGTGCCTCGAGATAAAGGCATTTAAGAACTCTCCATCCAACCCTAGGAAACACATTGAGGTAAGTGAATTAAGTAACGTTATTTCCTGCCAATGTCATTTCATGTGCCAGGAGTATGTAATTTCTTGATAAAACATAGTTTAAGCCAACATTTTAGCCTACAAATTTCATTAGCCAACATTATGTGCAAGCTATCGTTGCAAGTAACGTTAGTATCACACGTGGTGGCGTGGACAAGTATGGATAAACCTATGCGACACACACAAACAAACACACACAGAGTATTTTATTACACTTTATTCTAGATAAAATTTTGTGCAAATTGTTCTGCAGCACTGTCGTTAAAACAGCGTTAGCATCTTAACCTACTCGAAGGAGGCAGTTTTTCTCCTGCATGATACATTTTTAATATCAAGTGCTTTCACTTTTTTTTATTGAAAAATAAACGTACAAGATCTGTAACTTGAAGTTAAGCAATATTGAAAATCTGCATTTTTGTTCATAGGAGCTGCAGTGAAATAGCATGCTGTTCAATAAAATAGCTTTGTTTTTGTTTTTTAATTGTATTTGTTGTAATGCACAGCTATTGCCAGTCTGGGTCTACAGCAGATATGAAAAAAGTGCATGTGTTTATATAATAATTACCAGATACAGAGCACATCTGCAAAAGTTGGAACCAAAACCAAAACTGCATTTATGTTAACTACAAAGAAAAAAAAGGGGCGGGGCAGATGTCCAACCTCAGTGTGCTGCATGATGTTTTAGCTTGTAGATCTGCTATTTTTAAACAATTTGGCATTTTTTAAAGATAAACTATAGTTGACAGTTGACCAACTTTTTTTTTATCAATGTTGGACATGCCCACAATTGGGACACCAGGGTGGAAGTGGTTAGAACAATCCAGACCTGTCATTGTGGTAACTGTTGAATGATGTCTTGAGTATCATTTAAACTAATATTATTATTTCTTTTATTCATGTATTTGCTTGTCATCTCCTCAACTTAGTGTCTACAGTTGATGCTGAAAAAGCAACAGCCAACCATGGATACAAAAAAAACTGCAATGCTCAACATTCAGCAAGTGTCATGGGCTGTGGAATAAGTGTGGAAGATTCTGCCAAGCAGCTGAAGCTGTGGAAGATGCCTGCTCCCTCCAGCTGCTACAACCAAATGCCAGCAGGTGGAACTCGCTGTTTATGGCTGTGGAAAGGCTACTCAAGATTCTGAGAGAGAAGGGAGAGCCAGCTTTTTGAGAGAGATCTGTGCAGAATTGAAGGTTCCAATGTAAATTGGAATTATGTATTTTTTATTTATTTGTTTATTTTTGCCTGCCATGGCTTCTGTGAATGTCCCTGACTTGCATCATATTTAAATGAGACTTGTTTAAAAACCACTTGACCCCTTTAGA
>NW_024616202.1:0-1246 GCF_008729295.1 Plectropomus leopardus
CATTTTGCAACGCCGTGCCATACCCTGTGGACAGTGCTTGATTGGAGCCAATTTCATCCTACAACAGGACAATGACCCAAAGCACACCTCCAAATTGTGCAAGAACTATTTAGAGAAGAAGCAGGCAGCTGCTATTCGATCTGTAATGGAGAGGCCAGCGCAGTCACCTGATCTAAACCCCATTGAGCTGTTGTGGGAGCAGCTTGACTGTATGGTACGCAAGAAGTGCCCATCCAGCCAATCCAACTTGTGGGAGGCGCTTCTAGAAGCGTGGGGTGAAATTTCTTCAGATTACCTCAACAAATTAACAGCTAGAATGCCAAAGGTCTGCAATGCTGTAACTGCTGCAAATGGAGGATTCTTTGACGAAAACAAAGTTTGAAGGAAAAAATTATTATTTCAAATACAAATCATTATTTCTAACCTTGTCAATGTCTTGACTATATTTTCTATTCATTTTACAACTCATGGTGGTAAATAAAAGTGACTTTTCATGGAAAACACAAAATTGTCCAGGCGACCCCAAACTTTTGAACGGTAGTGTACGTTCTCTTGGTAGAGGGTTGTCAAACTTTAATCAACACTGCTTTTCCCGAGCAGGCTGCAGACTCCGGCTTCGTCGCCGACTGGTCCGCTGACTTTGGTTCACTGTCAGCAAACGGAGACGCTGCTCTAGGAGCTGAGGAGGGGTCTCAGGGCGGGGCTAAGGGCGGGGCTCAGGGCGAGGCTCTGGACGAGGCTAAGGGCGGGGCTCAGGGCGAGGCTCTGGACGAGGCTCAGGGCAAGGCTCAGGACAATGAGACGGCAGCTGAAGACAAGGTCAGCAGCTCCGCAGTCAGAGCAGATGAGGATGAGACGAGGCAGGAGGAGCGCAGGATGTCCACCCCGGGGCTGATCTTCACCAATGAATACGGAGAACAGATTGAGGACAGCACTGAGGACAGAAGAGACAGGTGGTCCAGGTCTCCAGATGGGTCTGGGTCAGAATATGAGACTGCTGAGGAGTGGGCTGATGGAGGTCAGGGAGGAGGCTGGGCCAGTGCTGATGACGACGTTTCCTATGAAGACCGTCCCCCGGTGGACATCTCAGAGGGGTGGGGGTCTGGAGACAAAGGTCTGGCAGCAGATTGGTGTCAAACAGTGGAACAAGTTTCACCTGAGAACGCCGCAGCAGACAGGAAGTGTTCAGTTAAAGAAGAGGAGCTGCCAGGAACCCAAACACAGGGAGGAGGTGCGTTTGATTCAG
>NW_024616203.1:0-1049 GCF_008729295.1 Plectropomus leopardus
TGTCACTATACTAAAATTATGACTCCAATACAAAACCTGCCCAAAATATCTCGATACCGATACTGAAACGATAACACGGCAAAAACCTAACACCAGGAAAGACAAGCATCTGAAATATCAGCAGCCACAGCTCTCGCTCTGCATCTCACCATCACAGCAAACAAATGTTTGGCACACCTACAATGCCCAGTGGGAGTGACAGCAGAGCTTGGCACACACCCACACACGCTTACGCCTGCAGGGAGTGAAAGCAGAGCATTGAACAGCGTACACTCACACACAGCCTCACTGTTTCACCAGGTGAAACACGGCTCTTACGAAAACGCTTTCATTCATCAAGTATCACTATTAATAAAAGGTGCTATCGTATTGTTTTGAACAGCTGGGTACCGTGATACTTTTATAGTATTGGTATACCATACAACACTAACGTGTGAGCAGAGCGGAGCACGGTGCACAAGCGGCAGAGTTTTGGCTGGAGCAAGGAGCACCTTTTATAAAAAGCTGGAGCATCATCTTATATCTCGCTCCATCCCGCTCCAATTTCACTCCAGTACCAGTCACACCATGTGTCTAAAGCATGTCTAACCCAGAAAGTACTTTAAAGAAGAACTTTAAAAGTCATACATATAGGTGTACCATTCCTGTAAAAGTATCAGATGAAAGTTATATGGTACCAGAAAAAGAATGTGGAAACATTGTTTCAGTCAGTAAAGATTCACTCTGAAATCGCATTTACCAAAAGTACGAAAGTGTACTGAAAAAGTGAAATGTGCAATAGCGTGTAATTCAGGTTGTGACCGACAGCAACATGATAAAAGCATTAAACCTCCTCCCTGGCACTGATGAGGACAGTGAGGTGACGCAGGTGCCAGCAGCAGCAGCAACGCTGAACATGACGAAGAGAGACCACCTGCGCTCTCACAATACAAAACAAGCTAAAATAAAAATACAAGGCAGGTGTTTTTATGTTCTTTTTCTGGATCGAGCACTGAGTGATTGAGTGGAGCGGGGTGAAATCTGAGCCAAGGGTGGAGGGGCATGCAACG
>NW_024616204.1:0-1285 GCF_008729295.1 Plectropomus leopardus
GCTAACAGATGTAATGGGCGGATTTAAGTGCATTTCCCATTTATCCTGCTCGCTCGGCCTATTTAGATCCACCGGTGTCATCATTTCCTGAATAGCATCCTCAGTGGGCCAACACCAGTCTGAATGATAACAATGACAAATGTGCTTACTTTCATTCTGCAGTCGCTATCACCTCCAAATCCATAGTCATTTTCTCCAAAAAAGGATATCCACATTAGCTAAGTGAGTGATTTATGAACTTGTCCACACAGCTTTAAATACAGAAACCACAAAGAGGGAGTCAGATAATCCCCATTATGTCTCTGAGTGGAACTCTTAAATTATGTGTCCACACACTTTTCATAGTATGATACACTGGATAATGGGAATTAGGTAAGGAGCTAAATATAATGCTAGGATATTTTCATGTAATCCACGATCAGTGAGTTTTCAGTGAAACAAGTTAAATGCATTTGAAGGTAAATGAAAAACCAAAGTGAGATATTGGCAGGGATGTTTAGTAACGCAAAGTAACCCAAATGAGTGGAAAGGTAGGGTTTTTCTTTTAGGAACAAGTACTTTCATGTTCCTTTTTTAAATTCCTACATCTAGTCTTTACTGGAGTATAGTTTTAAGCAAGCAGTCTACTTTTTACTTCACCAGATTTGCCATTTATACCTCAGTTATAAGTCTGCCTGATATGTGGGGATTGACAGCAGGGGCGAGAGTGCACGAGGAGCGCCTCTACTACAGATACCAAGTTGCGGCTGTCAAAAAGAAGCACCAGCTGTCTTTTTACCATGATGCAATGATGACTGAACAAAACCCACATAGAGGGTTCTTGTGAGCTTCCAGCGACAATCCCTGTCCACACTACTGTATTTATACCAAAATCTAAAAAGACAACAGTAACACAATGAAGTGCTTGTTGTGCCTCACAAAAAAAAACACAAGTTGCACATACTGTTGTTTGAAAATATAGCTAGCTAGCTAACATTGGCTCTGTTAATCATTCAAGTGTAATGTTAGTCTTTGACATTATTTTAATGAAGAGAGTGGTAAGAATCTGGAGATTGAGAGCATGGGATATTTTTCATATTTCAATTGTATTTCATTTGACTGATTAGCCTACCTACTCTACATTTAAAAATTAAAAATCATCAACAAGTGCTGTTTTTTCACTCTTTACGTTTACTTATTAGGTTTCTGACAGAGGCGGGACCAAGTTATTGTTTCTTTCTTTCTGTCTTTGTTTTATTTTTCCAAGTTCAGTGGAAAGGCATCAAATTTGTGAGTCATGTGACTC
>NW_024616205.1:0-1027 GCF_008729295.1 Plectropomus leopardus
TGTTTTGGCAGGTCTGCCGGTTTGGAGGGCAAGTTTAATTTAAAAATCAACTTTAAAAGAAAAACTGAAAAGAAAAATTCACCAAAATCTTAAATAAAAGAAGTATAAATTAAACATTGCCAGGGTTTTTTTAATCATAAAAGTACCAAAAAGTTGTTAAAAAAAATAATAATATGAATTAATTTTTTAAAAAAAAAAAAAGAAAAATTGCCAACAATGTTTAAAAGAAAATAAAAATCCACAAAAATCTGAGGAAACATGGCAAATCAGTGGTAAATCAGTATAAAACCATGTAAAACTTTGCATGTCAAAATATAAAACATAACTCCCTCCTCAGTGCTTAAATTATTACTCGACATGCCTCCCCCTTTTTGCACTCCCACCCCTCTCATAAATAACGAACAGTCCCTAATAAAGGTAAAAAGCTCCAGATGTAATTATGTGTCCACACTTATGCTCGACTAAATGTATAGATTCTGCCACTTTTAACAAACATGTCGATTATTTTTCCAACTCTAGCCAATCATTGTTTGATGATAGCAGCTGTTTCTACTCAGTGCTAATAACTAACAATTAGTAATATTTTAACATCACAATTCATGATTGAAGTTGAAAAATAAAGATTTTTCAGCTTAAATAAGGTGCCAGATTGCATTAAAAACGTTTTTTTAAAGAGCTCGTTCCTCCTTCAGTGTCCTCAAATCGTAGAAACACCCCCGCTGTCATTTTAATTTATATCCTGTGTCTTTATTATCTCAGCAACAAACCTTTTTGTTTTTTGCTCCATCAAACACACACACAAGAGGAATAAAACTCGATTTTTCTCAGACTGTTGGAGTAGTTTTCTCGTCCTCTTCTCCTCTCTTTCCTTTCTTCCATTTTTTTCTTTTTTCTGCGTCAAATCCAAATAAGCGTTACTGCGACTGCAACAAACAAACAAACACTAATCCAGCTTGGTGGTGAAGTATTGAGTGAAAACAGTATCACAGAAGTTATGGCATCGTCTTTATTCTCCTCTCGCTCTAAT
>NW_024616206.1:0-2198 GCF_008729295.1 Plectropomus leopardus
TACATCATATGCTAATATAGTGTTTTATTATATTGTATACTATATTGTTTCTATTATATTTCTACAGAAAAACATAATTTACTTAATCATATTATTTATTATTCTTGTGTACACTGTGTCATACACTATACCTTGCTGGCAGTACGTCACTCTTATCTTGTTATTTTGATTTTAATTACTTTTGTGTTGTTTCCATTTTGATTTCTATTCTGATTTTTAATTTAATTACTTTAAATGATTTATTTTGTACTATTTGTCTGCTTTTTATTTCGGTCCCCGTACTGCTGCAACACCTGGATTTCCATTCAGGACTCAACAAGAATTACATGTAGTTTAGGTTTTAAAATTGAGCTGACATCTTTGTTAATTGTGTGCTGAGTTCACATGTTTTTGTATCTTTGCATTACAGAAGCGCTATGAACCAGCTAAGGGGAGGTTGGTGGTGTGTGGTCATGGGACGCTGATGGGAAACGGAGTCTTCTGCATCCTGAGTGACGACCACGGGCAGAAATGGTACAACGGCGCCGCACTGAAGAGCATCCCCTACAACCAGGAGAAGAAAGCACAGGACTTTGACCCTGACGAGTGCCAAGTATGTTTGCTGACGTGTGTGAATCGCGCCATGATGACCATATTTTCTGTAACAGCTCACTGTAGAGTTAATGGTGCTATATGTGGCATTTTAGCATCCTATAATATCATTTTTGTCCCTTTGCCCTCTTGAAGATGAGACTTCATTACATCAGAAGGTGGTTACAGTTTCTCACAACAGCCCAAAAGCATTAAAATATCTCAGAATTATGAAGTTTTCCACACAGAGTCCCACTCATCCAGTCATGTGCTCATCATTAGTCTGCATAAACATCATTGTGACTTATGAGCAAAACTGACTTTCTTTTACCTGCTGATGACCCCTTCAAAATGACCCATTATGTCCCCATCTTATATTGGAGACATTTATGTGAGTTTTATTTTGTTTCTCTCGACTCTAATTAAAGCGTGTTGTACTATGATAAAATTATTATTTATTCAAATGGAGTCTGGTGGGTTTGCTGTGATTTTGGGGCTGTTTGTGGTTAAACAAAAAGGATCTCACTCTTTAACAAAAAGGATGGACTCTGTATGGATCCTTTATATAATGTTGTCAGAGGTTTATAATAACAATCTGAGTCTGTCATTGGCAAAAACAAACACTTTTCATGGAGGTAAACTGATGGTGCACAAATGCCCCAAGTGGTTACATTGCAGCCTTTTTCTCCAGCTGTCAGCTGCAGCCCGACGCTCAATAGTGGCCCAGATTAAAAGATTATTGTCTTCATTAGTCACTAAGATGCAAAAACATGGACTAATAGGTTCCAGGTTAAAAATATTTAAGTTGCCTTTGTGTGATTGCCTTCACTGTAACGATACCAAGGTGTCATCAACATTATCAAGTTTAAACCCTCTCTGCTCCTCTGCAGCCGGTTGAGATGACGGACGGCAGCATCGTCATCAACGTGCGGAACCAGAACAACTACCACTGTCGGTGTCGCATTGTGGTCCGCAGCAATGACGGTGGATTGTCGCTGCCGATAGACGATCTGTTCTTTGACTACGAGCTGAAGGATCCGGCAGTCGCAGCTGGAGCTCTGCAGAAAGACGGCGTGCTCTTCTTCACCAACCCCTCCAATGAGCACAGCAGTAAGACTCATCACATCTTCTCCCTTCCAATGTCCTGTCACTGATTCAGTGGTGGAAGTAAAAGTAGAAAAATACTCTGTTAAAAATAAAAAAGCTGCATTCAAATAGTCAAAAGCAAAATGTACTAAATTTATCAAAAGTATTTGTTTGATAAAAATACCCCTCCTTTAGAATGTTTTGCCACAGCTGGTTGTGGTTAATTTTACTTATTTTTTAATACTGTTGGGTACTTATATCTATACCAGCGCTTATACTTCGTAACTTGACATTGTGTTTTATGCCTTTGCCCTGGCAATAGCCGAGGCCAAGAGGCAGCATGTTTCCAGGTTGTTTGTCCGTCCCATTCTGGTGAACGCAATATCTCAAAAACACCTTGAAGGAATTTCTTCAAATTCAGCACAAACGTCCAGTTGGCCGCAAGAATGAACTGATTAGAATTTGGTGGCAATGCGTCAGAGGTCAAGGTCACTATGACTTTGCATATGTATATTTCTTGTCAATGAAGAACACCTTAAGAG
>NW_024616207.1:0-6071 GCF_008729295.1 Plectropomus leopardus
AAATTGTCAAAATCAATTCACGTTGAGGTGTGGTCCTTGCTAGTGAAACATTCATTGATAAAAACATAATCGTTAGGTGCAGCACTACTGAGCACAAAGGCTGGCCACACAGTGAGGCACGCAGAAAAAACTAAGAAGAAACCCTGCAAAACTATAAAGGCCACCAGAACATAAACCACCCAAAAAATCCCTGATGGAACACTTGAAAGAGCAGCAAGCGCTACAGAAATATGTATGTGGCGGCGCAGTGGAGTGAAGACAAAGCTTTTGCAGGCAAGACGATGAGCTGAGAGGACACAGGTGTGTCTCGTCTGCTGCTGGAGGAGGAGCCTCCACTCTCAGTGAACAGCTCTGCATCTCTGAAAGTCAACAGCCTCAGATTTCATGAATCTTCAAAGAGTTTGGATTTCACACACAAACAGAAGTGAGACTCCCCGTTGTCACAGCGTCATCACAGATGGTGCTCGATTATTTCTGACGGAGACTGAGCTCAGTCACAACACCACCGAACATACTCTCTCCCTCTGTACCTGTGACCGGTCCAACATTATTTTCCTTTCCTAAACTCAAGGAAGCTGCCGACTCCAAAACCAAACAGCAATCAGTGGACGTCAGTCTGCCAAAAACAAGATCATTTAGGAGGAAATGACTCCTGAAAATGTGTCTCCTGCTGTTCGTCATGACCTCTCTGTCAGAGTCTATTTCCTCTGATTCAAGCTGACAAAAATGAGTTCAAGAGAAGATTCTGTGTGCACAGTGATGCTCATCGTCAAGCAGACTGAGATTCTGTTTATCACAAGACACACACACACACACACACACACACACACACCTCAATTCCTACAAAATAATGATTTTGTAAGATTTATTAGTAAAACAACTGCCACAATAAATGTTGGCATTGCACATTTCTGCAAACCTTAGATATTTAAAATTTGCACATTTCGTACAGCATGATGTGAAAATATTTATCATTGAATATTTAGTCTGCTGCCGTTCGCCTCACGCTCCTTAAATCACGTCATTACAGAGAGCTTTTCAGCCTGACACTGTCCTGCCATGTTTCATGCTGAGGCGACAGGTTCTTCCTTTACGTTCTCATGTGACGCGGCAGGTGCCCTCTGGTGGAAAACAACACTGTTACCAGATCTGACGGACCTCGTTCTCGACTGAGGCGATTCAGCAGCATTTCATGCAGATGCAGATGGTGGCTTTTGGCACTGCAGTCTTGCGCTAAAAGTGCGCTGTCAAAGCGGCAGTATTTGACGAGTTCAGAATGAAATAGCTGAAGTTGTCCCCGCTGGTGTGAAGAGGTCTGATCTGTGAAAAGCTGGCGGTTAAATCTGCTGCTGTTTGACCCTTCAGTGCTCTGATGCTGCTTGTGTTCGCAGCTCTGTTTGTCCTCAATATTCCTTCAGTGTAAATAGCTTCACTGCTCCTGATATGTTGAATTAACTTATAGATTTATGTAGTGTTGCATTTCCAGTTCAAGAAAGTAAAAAATAACCAGCCGAAGAAACGTCCTGTCTGCTTCACTTCATAGCTTCATTCTTCTTCTCCCTCTCTTACTGAAACCACCTGTGTATCACCTTAACATGCTCAGTAGCGCCTTCTGGCGACAGCCTAATATAATTACAGGACACAACATTTTCCCCTTTTCTTGAAGGCATCATCCTGTACACTGATCAGTAAAATGAAGCATTTTGTTTGAAACAGCATCTTGTAACACCAACACATGTAAAATAACCATGTCAGTCAGGAATAACATCATGTAGCAGAATTTGCATGAAATAACTATTACAACTCAACTGAATCCCATATCAGGTAGTAACTATTTGAAACTCAAATATGGCATAAATCCTGTAATATGATGTAAACATTGCACTATGTACTGAAATATGAAGTCACATTCTCCTTGTATCTTTCGTTTTATCTCACAAAACCTGTCAGCCACTGAGGTGGGTTTCTCACTCTCAGGGTCCTTCTTGGGCCTGGGTTAGGTACATTATGTTGCACAATTTCAGGTACTGTTAGTTCATCAAACACATTCTCGTTGTCTTTAATGATGGAAGCTTGAGCCTCTTTTGGGAAGTGTGCGTGCTTGGATGCATTCCATTTTCGACCATCACTGAGCAGATAAGTGCTCGGTCCTAACTTCTTAACAACAGTCCGAGGTTCTGTGAATCTGGATGATCCCTTTGGAACATGTTCAGGTCTCCGGACCCGTACAGTGTCGTTTACTTTGAACATGGGAACTTTTGCCCTTGTCTTCATGTCTGTATACTCCTTGCTCCTCTGTTGTCTTTGTCTCGCAGTCTCTTTCACTTGTTTGTGTGTCTTGGTTTTGTGTGAAACAGGAAGGATATTTAGTTTTGTGCGCATCTTCCTGTTTCTCAGCAACTCAAATGGAGTAGCTCCTGTTGTAGCATGGGGTGTGGCTCGATAGTTCAGCAAGAACTCTGTAACTGCTTGTTTCCATGGTCTGTGCATTCTTTCAGCAGTCTGTATACACTCTTTAAGTACCCTATTGAATCTTTCAATGGCTCCGTTGGCTCTTGGATAGTAGACGCTGGAGCGCAGGTGTTTTATCTCTCTCTCCCTGAGAAAGTTAGCAAACGCAGTGGAGGTGAACTGACATCCGTTGTCAGAAACCAGGAATGAAGGGTTTCCCTCTCGACTGAACACAGAAGTTAAAAACTGAATAATGACCTCTGTTGTTATGTTTGAGACAAATGCCACTTCTGGCCACTTACTGTAATAGTCAGTGAGAGTAATGGCATAACGACAGTCCCATGTGGCCTGCTCAAAAGGACCTGTAATGTCAATGGCCACCTTTTCCCATGGACCATCTGGGAGTTCCACTGGTGTAAGTGGTGCAGGTGCAGTTCTTGCTGTTTTGTCATTGTACTGACATGACACACATGAAGCTATCAAAGTCCGTACACAATTGTCCATCCTTGGCCACCAGTATAGCTCACGTAGTCTCTGCTTAGTTCGTACTATTCCCTGGTGCCCTTCATGTGCTAAATCTACCACTCTGGACCGGAGTGAAGTGGGAACAAGCACACGATTGGAGCCTCTCATAATAAGTGCGTTATCTACAGCCAGTTCATCTCGCATGTTAAAGTAAGGAGCAAGTTCAGGCGCCACATTCTTTTTGCATTTTGGCCAACCTGTCTGTATCTGATGTCTCAGCTGTGTCAGCTCAGGACATGTCTCACACGCAGCGGTGAACTCTGATAAAGACATGGCATGGGAAGACTCCATGAAGACGGCAGCCACCACGTCTGGTCTCTCAGCAGTGTCTCCTGTAGTGGGAAGTGGAAGTCTGGATAAACAGTCAGCAGTGACATTTTGTTTCCCTGGACGGTAAGTAACCTCATATGTAAAGCAAAGCAGTCGAGCAGACCATCGGGCTACTCTCAATCCAGCACGATTTGTACCTTTAGATGTGAGGAGAGTTGTGAGTGCTTGGTGATCTGTACGCAGTACAAAGTGACGTCCCCACAGATAGGTCCTCCATCTTTCTACTGCCCAAACACAGGCAAGTGCTTCACGTTCCACAGTAGAGTACTTTCTCTCAGCAAGGGAAAGTGTCCTGGAAGCAAAAGCTACTATCTTCTCTGAGTTGTCAGGGTTAAGTTGAGTGAGCACAGCTCCGAGTCCATAGTCAGAAGCATCAGTAGTCACTTGTGTAGGCAAAGCAGGGTCATAGAGTGCTAAAGCTGGACTGTTTAGAATGAGTCTCTTAATGTCTGCAAAACTAGAGTCAGCCTCAGCAGTCCATTTGAATTGTGTGTCTGTAGAGGCACGTAGTGTCGCTCGTAGTGGTTCAACAACAGTAGCAAAGTTGGGAATGAATTTATTGTACCACGATGCAAGACCAAGAAATGAGCGCAGGGAAGGCATGTCATGTGGGGCAGGTGCATCAGCCACTGCTCTGACCCTGTCTTGGTCGGGGTAAAGACCATCTTTTGATATAGTGTGGCCTAAAAAACACAAAGACGTCTGATTAAACTTACACTTGTGCATGTTCAGTTTGAGTCCGGCCTCATTCAAGGCATGTAGCACTCTCTGTAGGTTAGCATCGTGTTCCGATCGAGTAGCACCATAACATATGACATCATCAAGGTAGGCTTGCACTCCTGGTAAGCCTGCAAGTACAACTGACATCATTTTTTGAAAGGCTGATGGAGCTGAAGCAAGGCCAAATGGAACTCTGCAGAAACGAAGACCTTCGTGAGTGATGAAGGCGGTCAGGTCACGGCTGTCTGGGTGTAGCATCATCTGATGATAAGCAGAGGCTAGGTCAATGGTAGAGAAGACTGTGGCTCCTCGCAGGTTAGTGAACAGCTCATCCATGTGTGGTAAGGGATGACAGTCGCTAACAATGGACTTGTTTGGCTCCCTGAGGTCAACACACCTACGAGGCTTTCCTCCCTCTTTTCTCTGGGTCACAACTATGGGAGAGACCCATGGAGATGCATCAATGCGTTCTATTATGCCCTTTTCTTCTAGATCTTTGAGCTCATCAGTAGCAGCCTATCTCACAGTAAATGGAAGCCTCCTCAGCTTCTGTTGTACTGGTACTGCATCTGGTTTCAGTTTGATTTTATGTACGAATCCTTTTGCACACCCAACTTCCTGCACTGGTATCTCTGGTGTAGTCAGAGGTGCTGTATTTAGTACTGTAGGTGCATTCTGTGGAGCAGGGGGATCTTTGGGGCTCGTAGCAGGAAGGATTTTGTTCCCCTCAATAGACATATTTAGGGCAACAAATAAGTCTAGCCCTAGCAAAGCAGCACCTGATTCAACCACCATAAATGAGCCTGTAGTTGAATGTCCAGCATGAATCACTGTAGCATGCAAAGATCCCATAACTGGTATTAACTGTTTTGAATACGTGAGCAGAGTCACAGTAGGCTTAGCAAGTTCACAGGTAGGAAAGAGAGTCTTATACATGCTCACTGGAATAATGGAAACAGATGAACCTGTATCTACTATCAGCTCGATGTCATGAAAATGCCCACTTGCATTGACATGCACAGTACAGAGGATTTTATCCTGCACAGCATCATTCATGTAGAGCACAGTCAGTTCACTTATCCGTACCTCACGTACCTCCCTCTGGGTGGATCGACAAACTTTAGAAAAATGTCCAACTTTTCCACACGAATTGCACGTAGCTTTAGCTGCAGGGCATGAAGGCTTATTGGCCAGATGGCTGGTGGATCCGCATCGGTAGCAGGAGCGGCGTTTAGCGGCAGTGTGAGCTGTAGCAGGGGTCGTCTTTGAAGCTGGTTTGCCGTTTTCCCGCCAGCGGTTGCCCCGTGGCTGGGTGTGTATGGCTCTTACCGGTGCAGCTGCAGTAGTGTCGGAAAGGACATCAGCGTTTCGTAGTCCGCTTTCAATCTGTAAAGCCAGCGTAGTAGCCTTAGCTAAAGTCAAATCCGGTTCCAGCAACAATCTGTCCCGTATGCGTGTATTAGCAACACACTCTATCAGTTGATCACGAAGCATTTGGTCCTCCATATCTCCAAACTCACATGCTGCTGCCAGCTCACGTAGTGAAGCCAGGAACTGGTTAATAGTCTCGTCGTGTCTCTGTGCCCTTTTATGAAACTTGTGGCGTTCTGCAACTACATTCACTTTGGGAACAAAGTGCTTTTTCAGTCCGTCCACAGCAGAAGTGTAGGTAGTACCTGTATCGTGCAAAGAGTAAAACAGTCTCTGTCCTTCCGTACCCAGCGCATGGAGAAGAACGGCGCGTTTTCGTTCGTCAGGCCAGCTATCCCCCGTAGCATCGATAACTAGCATGTAGTTCTCAAACATTTTTAGCCAAGTAGGAAAAGCAATAGCAGGTTCGCCTGGGCATGGCAAGAACGGTGCAGGTCGAGGTACAGAAACTGCCATCCTCGTCGCCAAAATGTTGTATTTCCAGTTCAAGAAAGTAAAAAATAACCAGCCGAAGAAACGTCCTGTCTGCTTCACTTCATAGCTTTATTCTTCTTCTCCCTCTCTTACTGAAACCACCTGTGTATCACCTTAACATGCTCAGTAGCGCCTTCTGG
>NW_024616208.1:0-2813 GCF_008729295.1 Plectropomus leopardus
TCTTTGATTTTAGACTAAAATAATAATGATAATAAAATAACAATTATTAAATTTATCATTATCAGCTTTATTATTATTATTATTATTATCATATTTTTCTAGAGGCATGCAACATGTCTTTACTACATTGTTGGCAAGGCGACTTATAGCACACTTCTTAAATGGAAGCATGGTAAACCTCCTACTCACAAATGACGAAATACATTTAACCGTCCATTTGTCTGGGGCAACTTAGATTCTCACTTGAAGGTTCCCTTAACACTTAAAAAGAAAAAAAAATTGAGACTGCTCCTTAATTATATTGATTCTTTGACCTCCCTACCTGGTTGTAATGGCTGAGCCTTTTTTTTTCTTGTCTGTTTTTTGTCATCTTTTTTTAATGTGTGTTAATGTTTGTTTTTGCACAAAAACATGAAAAAAAATGGGAGAATATTAGGGTGCTTTGTAAGTGTGATTTGTATGCCTTGCATTGTTCATCCAATTAAAAAAAAAAACACAATTCACATTTATATTTTTGCTTTAACAATCAGTTACTGAAAATGTCTAGGGGTTGATGGATATTATTTTTTCAGGGCCAATACAGTGACGATTATTAGTACTTAATGAGGTCAATAACCATATTTGGAAAAGATATGCATTTACAATAACAATGAAGATATTTTTGTAACAATTTAGAATTTGGAATTTAACAAACTCCAACACAGAACTTGATTAAATATGATTTTAAAATGGGGGCTCAGACATCGATCTTAAGAACGGATACTTTTATGCCTAAATCCAACCTTCAGATGACGTTGAGTCATGAGGTCGAATGGAAGTCCATGAGGATGTAATTACATTAACAAGCACTGGAGCAACACTTCCACAGCGACTTGGCCATAACGTCGATAGATAGATATTACAGTTGCAAAAATAAAAGTGCAAATTCTGCTTTCTTTGGAAGATTGCTGTCCTGGAGCTGAGGGGCAACTGATTTGAGCTGCATGCTGGGCAATGTATGCATAACTCTGTTTTAAACAACCCAACAGAATAATGTGATGCAGAAGCCTTGGAAGTAAAGCAAGGTTACCACTGTAGGTCTTAAGCCAGTTAGCCAGGCATGCTTATATTTGCAACTTGTGTTAAACACTGTTAAATGCATTACTTAGGGAGCAGACTATGGCATGTGTTAAGGCAGCACCAAACTAAAGTTAGTCACCTGAATTAGCTCACCAGCCTGCTCTACAAATCTCCTATAATGAACCAAAACTGAACCCTTGAAGATTTCTGCTGTCCAAAAATCCCAAAATGGGTGTTGTAATAGAAATAAAATGTGTTATTTGGAAAACTGTAATAATATGATGCAGTATTTGCCTGGAATGTCAGATTTGTCTGATCTCTTGGAGCATGTGACACTTAAACACACGCACACTTTAGATCTGTGACTGACATCGGTGTGACCCGAACTCCACCTTGGCTTGAGTAGAGCTTTTATTGCACATCAGTGAGCCACCGTGTTATTTCGTTTCGGAGTCCGTCCAGTACTTTTAGTGGCAGTTTCAGTGACAGGGAAGTGATTTTGAGCAGATGCTGTCCTCACCCAGCTCCTCCAAGAATCTGACAGAGAAAATTAATTCATTTTCACTGGCTGTCTGAAGTCTAACTGACCTTTCAACAGAGAATCAATTTGCACTTGACCAGGAATGCGATCTTAGATACAACAGAGAAGGGAGATTGCATTTTTTGGCCTGACTGATACAGCTTTGACAAAGAAAATTCTCCATTATGATATAATAAAAAATGCAGGGCATGTGTGGGCACCACACTTTCTGTTAAACTCTAACTCTCTTCAAAAAAGGAACCTCCAACCCACACAAAGACCCGCCCGGTGAGAGCCATTTGATAGCAGACACTCATCGGTCAGTTTGTCAAATGGTTGAGCATCGACCGGTTCTGCTCTTTCTCCGTGCAAAAATATAGCCAGAGATTTTCATGGTCCTCATACTTCATGCTTACATTTGGTGGTGGTGGTACCCCGCAAAGACACACACTTCATCTGAAATGGCATACTATGCACAACATACTCAATATGTGAACCATCATTCAAAATGCATCTGTGTGAGTAAACATTAACATGTATCTGTGAAAAGTTAAATCTTACACTTAAATTTAAACATAATTAATGTCTGAGTTTGCTGTTCATTATGAACACTGTTGTCTATCGCATTGCACTGTGGGATATTTCTGCTAGTGTAGTGTCCTGTGTTTGCATATTGTAATATTTCCCTGGAAAAAAGTACGCAATTCATGTAGGATCCAGGCTGCTCTTATGCACTGTTCATGCGTTTTCCTACCAAAAGAATTGCCCCAAAATACATACATATCCTACATAATCATGAGCCCGTACTTTGCGTATATTATGTGATCAATGCAGTGTTTTGAACCTTGTGAACTTTGAGTGAGCTTTAAGTAAACTTTAAGTACGTTGTCACTAAGTCAAATGTACAAAACATCACAACAAACTCTTTACAATGTGACTTTTTCTGTGAGTGTAAGTCAGAATTGGGATTCCTCTTGGACAGACAATAACAAACCAAAAACTAAACTTATGTCAAGATTTGTTTCTAGATTTGTTTCTAAACATCACGGTAATCCAGTTTTAATCGTATTGTCCTTAAATGACTTGTTTGTTGTGTTTCCACAAACACTTTAACTTTGCACCCATCATTATGGTCAGCTGGAGTCAGAGCCGTTAATCGGATGCTGTCAAGCGGTGGCCTCCCCACACGGCGGGTAACTGTGACTTCATAACCACATGTATGAATGCAGTCAGC
>NW_024616209.1:0-1388 GCF_008729295.1 Plectropomus leopardus
ACAAATACAAACCTATCCGACCTTGGATAGCTTTGTCGTCGTCTGTCCAGTGCAACAATATCAATGACGAGCACTATGTTGCTATTGTAGTGGATGATGAGGACAACTCTTGATGAGAAGATATTCAAACGCCTACCCAAAACTGAAACTTCTTTTGGAGATTCCTTAGATGAACCTCAGGGTCAGCTAATGGACCTAACTGCCTTGTTGAACTTATGACTCTTGTAAGCAGAACTAAATTACAACAGATTTAATTGCCCGACCGACAGTTTGAGTTAACTTACGACTCATTTGGGGCAAGGACCTGTCAACTGAGCTCCTGCAAAGACTCAAGGAGACATCAGGAGATCTCTACATCATAGAAACCGACAATTTATGTCTTTGTTGCACAACCAACACGTGACATACCCGCATATCTACAGACTGTAAGAAAGGATCACATTAACTGATTTTTGTATTCAAAGTAAAACGTACTTTAAAATGCTGTGTGGAGGTCTCATACCTACAGAAATGGAACTTTGCTTACCTGCCGATTTTGAGGCCAAATTCACAAACAAAAGCTGTGCCTGTGTGTGTGTGGAGGGGTGTGACACTTAACCCCCTGCCAGCAGCGTGCTACACACTGAATGGAAAGACTCTTAGTACAGACTTGCATTTTGATATGCATCTCCTCTATCTGTATCTTAATTATCCTTCCTTTACACTGTTGTGTACAGATGCTATATTGTTTTGTCATCATGCAATTTGTGATTTTCTAATTATAGGTTTTTTTAATAGACCTTCGGTCATATTAAGTACTTTCATTGTTATAGTTTGATGCCAGTACTTGTATACCTTTACTCAAATAGGATCTTTAACAACCTTTAATTATATCAGAGTGTTTTGACACCGTGGTATTATACTTACTCATTTTCACACATATTCGTTATGTTTGGTATATGTGGTTAATACTGTTTTACTTAGTTAATGATCTGCCAAATAATTATTTGGTGTTTGGTATCGATCAGCAGAGGAGAGCATCATGGTTTCAAATATCGAAGATTTGAACGCCTGTAGTGAACATTATCAACACTTTAGGAAGAAATTAGATCTAGACAGTTAAAACGGTAGAAGTGATAGAAGGGAGGAGTGTATTTTTCCCACTTTGACGGTCAAGCACCACACCCCTTTTTTTCACAGGAGATATAACCCAAGTTTAGTCGAAGGACTGGGATCTTTTGGGGTCTTTTGGCTCTTTTGGCTCTTTGGGGCTTTTGCCTCTCCCCCCTCCTCCTCCTTTGAGGAGAGGGGGGATACCTGCTTATGCTGCAGCCCTAAAATACTGTGAGCTGCCGTTCATCTACCTTGAAAGAGAGAACTTTGGAAACAGCCTGTGCTACACATGTTCT
>NW_024616210.1:0-1623 GCF_008729295.1 Plectropomus leopardus
AAAAAAAAGGGCCCCTGAGCAACCTCCCCTTTCACACCAGCCAATATAAAACCACCAGGTTCCTGGTCTGAGGGGAAAAGATAAATAAATACCCTCTCCACCTCCTCACCTCGGCGCCTTTTTTGTTCCTATCGCTCATTGTCTACATAATCATCCCAGGGGATGGCAATATTCAGCTGCATCTGTGCTTTTTGCAATTAAAACTTGCAAACAAAGGCATCTGTGTTATTGTTGCTCTTTATTAAGGGGTATTTGCTCATAAATGCAGTTATACATTATATATATCGTCCTTGCTACATATTTGTTTTTTTTATGTAATGATTGTGTTACACTGCTGCAAGCTGTGTTATCTTTACTCTTAGATGCGTTCATGAAATTAGCAGTGCCAGAGGCTTAGTGATGCATGGCTTGTTGGTGCCTTATAGTAGAAAGTTCTTTTCTAGCACTTTGTTCTCACGATTTTTAATTTAATCAACGGTTTGAATTTAGTAAGATCTAAAAATTCAGCAAAATTATTTTAGCTATCATTTGTTGTGTGTACCATCACTCTGTGTCCCATCTCTCAATTCAGACATTTTTGCAACTCTGTGAATGCAGTGCAGGTGGACCTTTCCATTTTTATTTATTTTTTCCTCAGCAGCAGTTTGTAAGGTTTGCGCTGCGGGGAAATTAGCAGTGCCAGAGGCTTAGTGATGCATGGTTTGTTGGTGCACTATAGTAGAAAGTTCTTTCTAGCACTTTGTTCTCACGATTTTACATATGTCATTAATTTAATTAACAGTTTGAATTTAGTAAGATCTAAAAATTAAGCAAAATTAGTGTTTTATCTATCATTTGTTGTGTGTCCCATCTCTCGATTCAGACATTTTTGCAACTCTGTGTGCAGAGTGTGTTAGGGATGGGGGAGAAATGCTTAAAGGCGACCTTTAGAACTCTACCACCAAAACACCCAGAGCCCATTGAGTCTCAATAACACTCCACCAACCCCCGTTCACAATGTCAAGGCCGGCAATAAAACTCTTGATATTAAAAGCTTGGACAAAGGGGACTTTACAGGGTTACAATTTATGGTTGTTTTTAAAGTGAGCTCTCAGACACTGTTGTTGCTTGTGAAGGGCTTTCATTACTTGAAGCAAAAAAAAAAAAAGGTTGCACATTTGTCATTTAAATTGGTATTTTAATTGTAGTCCAAGGGGGAAAACACATGTAGAGTCTGGGAAACACTTTATATTCACAGGTCTTATTCATGAAGATAAATTTCCTTTTTTGTTTTTTGGGTTTTTTTGGTGGTGTTTTGCTGATGCTGTTAATAGACATAAGTTTGAAATTGTTAATCACCACACAAGAATAAAATTGGATTTTTACCAAACACACTGTAGTCAGCAGTTTGCACAATATTTATGGGTTTAGAGAAGTGAAAGGCAGACGTCTGCAGGCATGTAGACTGCAGAAAATTAAGTGTAATGCAGAAATATGAGGTTTGGAGTGTGGCATCCTCTCTCGTCTCCCCTGTCTTCAAAACACATTTAACAGCTTTTTTGCCATATTTTTCCAGTGTCGACTGACTCGTTGTTTTTGGCTGTGCTTCTCAACGCTGATTTCACCAACAGATGTTAACTTTCA
>NW_024616211.1:0-1870 GCF_008729295.1 Plectropomus leopardus
TAATGAGAGTAGTGTGGTAGAGAAAAGAACGTAATCTGGATGCATAGGAAAGTGTGTGTAACGTATCATGTTTTTAAGTCCTCTTATTTTCTTTCTTTTTTTTTGTCTCTAAGTGGGAGAGGGAGAAAGAACCAAAACTCCCAAGAGATTCTCATGCCTTTGGATTAAAAAAAAAACAAAAAGCTTGACATTTAATTCTCAGTGTATATGATGTAGTCATATTGTGTGTCCCACGTGGCACAAGATACAATATATTGAATATAATCAATATGCCAGCCATCCCTAGTTAAAATATTGGCAGTTATCAAAAGATTTGTTGAATTACCTGCTGGAATACATCGCTATTAACTGATGCTCGAACTTCGATGTAGATGTAATTTGCACTTTTGAAAATATGCACCAACTGCTAAAAGATGCTATTATGACGGTTACCTCTCTACAGGGTTGATACCCAGATCCATAGAGAGGGCCTGGTTCAGAGGATATTCACAGAAAAAAATCAGGCTGATGTTCAGCCCTTCGTCAGCCTGGATTGCATTCTCATAGCTGAAGTGCGTTCCATTGCTCTTTAAAATGTAGACATTTGAAAAAGTGTAATTAGTATATTTCAGATGCAATCTGTCCTGCAGAGAACATTCAGATCTACAATGTTCTTTAATCTGCATTGGTTGATAAAAATAGAATTTGCAGACTGTACCTTGAGAGTTGTCCCACACAGCTGGTCATCGTTGTTAAAGTGGAACACCAGGCGTCCGTCCTGTTGAGTCCCTTTACAGGAGACATCTTGAAGGTGGAGAGCACTTGGATTGAAGCCAGCTTCAAACAGCTGGCAGCGCGACAGTGATATTGTGCCTGAACTACTAACACAAGTGATAGAGGAGTCTAGGAAAAAAGATGAAAATAGATTTTGTTATGTGCAGTGTCCAGACTGGACCATGGAAAGTTTACTGAATATGCTCTATTTTGCCAAAGGTGCAATAATAATGCACCTGTACTCAGGCAATGTACACTATTTACTCACACGCTAACCTTGTTATTACTGATATTAAGAAAATACATTTCAAGAGGAGGTCTCACCATAGCTCTCATTGTTTGGACGAGGATATTGCTCATCACAGAAGCAGCCATAAATACCATCCCTCTCACCACACCACTCATAATCCATGCAGTTCAGCTCATCACAGGGGTCTGACTTAGCTGCAGATATAGAGAAGTGTGGATGAGACATAAAGGGGTGAAACAGAACAGGTAACAAAAAAAATACAGCTTGTAGAGGATGCAAGAACTGTTGATCACTATAATTTTCCTCATGCATTAACTTAGATATCCATTATCCCATTGCAAACTTACCACACTGCAAAGCAGGGCGCCACTCTGGGATGTTCAACCCCAAAACAGAGCAGGTTCTCTCATAGGCGGAGACTGCAGAACACAGCATGCCATTGGCTGGAGTGTAGCAGCAGAGATCATAGACGCAGGAAGTGAAGAACGGCTTGGGGTCAGAGTGCAGGTGACAGGTGCTGAATGGGCCGCTACTGTTGGTGATGACACTACAGAGCTCAGAGTATTCTTCCATGAAGGGACAGTCGTTCAATCCATCACAGTTGTCTTCATCTGTGAATCCACATCTGGAAAAGACAAAACACAACCTGGCTGACTTTGTTTTTTTCCACAACATATTTTTCTTAAATATCTTCTGGTGTTACTGGGATTTAGTATGGACAAGTATAAATACATCTTCTGTATGTAGTGAAAGATTTTAATGACGTTGTGATGCCACTTTGTGTAAGGAATTCCCTCCGAAGGTTATTTATACAAAACCGTACCCTGGTTGGCTTGTTGGTGACTTCCAGCTGTGTCCAAAGTGGTT
>NW_024616212.1:0-1986 GCF_008729295.1 Plectropomus leopardus
TGGGGGAGGGGTGGTGTATCTGGTTTGTATTCAGCTCTCATCACCTGACTGCCTCCATCTGCACCTCCTGCTGCTCCTGTTCACTCCTCTAACAAATAACATCACACAGTGTCTCACATCTCAGACTCAGAACATAGAAACATATGTGTGTGTGTGTGTGTGTGTGATACATATAAATATATATACATACACACACATATATATAGAAATATAGATAGATAAATACAGTATATATAGTATACAGCCTATACTGCCTATATATAGTATATATAGGCAGATAGATACTTATACACAAACACACACACATACACACATATGTGTGCAGTAACATATATATTAATATAATAAATGTGCAGATAAATGTGTGTGTGTGTGTGAGCGTGTGTGTGTGTGGGTCATGTGATCAGTGAGAGAGAAACCTTTGTGTTTTCTTCCTCAGTAAAATATTGATCTCTGATTATTAAAATGACACCATGTGATCAGCTGACAGCAGGCAGCCGTTACCATGGAGACGGGTGTGATGGCGTCACATGACCCTGCCACTGACTGTGAGGGATAAACAGCTGAAGACGAGCGGCATGACCCGGTGTTTCCAGCAGCAGGTGGAGGTGTGTGCGAGGGGGCGGGGCCTGAGCTGATCTGGGTGACCTGCGAGCGTTAATCCGGCAGGAGGCAGATTATGTAATCTGCAGCTTTAAGGAGGAAACACGGAGAGTCAACCAGCTACGGCAGCTCAGCGGGGACAAACAGCATGTGACCTTCACTGAGGATCACCTTCAGCAGGAACACGTCCTGTACACACTCACCGCCATAAGATGACATCATATGTCATGTGACCAGTCACAACGCTTTACAAACACACATGTCATCATCATCAAACATACATGTGATGGGTCACGGATTATAAAGACTGAGAATCAGATTATAAAGTTAAAGAGCAGAAATCTGAGCAGAGACAGACTGAGACAGAAGACCAAATGTCCCGTTAGAGAATCACTGCGTCAAAGTCTGAAACAATCTGACGTTTACCGAATTCAATCATCAAATTTACTTTATCACAGTAACTGTAACTAAGTACTGAAAGTAAATATTGTTGATGAAGAAGCAAGCGGTCAGAACGCAGACGATAACGATGTTGTATTTTTCAAAAGTGTATTATTATCATCATCGTTATTATTATTATTGTTATTATTATTATTAATTTGTTTGTTTTGGATAAATTAATCCAAAAGAATACACCTGTGCTCATCTTTACACACCTGTACACAAATGTATACACCTGCACTTAATCATACTCACCTGTACACATGTACACACCTGTAAACACTTCTACTCGCCTATATTCAGCTGTACACACCTGTACTCAACTCTACTAACCTGTACTCACCTGTACTCACCTGTACTCACCTGTACTCACCTGTACTCACCTGTACTCACCTGCACACACCTCACCTATCAGCTGCTGCTGGCTGTCGGTCCATTTTTTGTCATTTGTTGAACAGTGAGCTGACAGATGTGACTGATGACTCTCTGTGTTTAGCTGTGACAGGGACTCAGACTTTAGACCTTCACAGTGTTTTATTGAACAGTCAGTATCGATCACTTCTGATGCAGCACAGACTCGTTTTACACCTTATTGATCAATTCTGAAACATTATGATGAAGCTGCATTATTACAGAGGAATCAATATTTACTGAACACAAACAACGATAACCAATGATACTGAATGATTCCAGCATACTTAGTCTTTACTACAGCTGATAACGGAGGAGAGTACAGGTGAGTACAGGTGTGTACAGGTGAGTACAGGAGAGTACAGGTGAGTACAGGTGTGTACAGGTGAGTACAGGTGTGTACAGGTGAGTACAGGTGAGTACAGGTGAGTGCAGGAGAGTACAGGTGAGTACAGGAGAGTACAGGTGAGTACAGGTGAGTACAGGTGAGTACAGGTGAGTGCAGGAGAGTACAGGTGAGTACAGGTGAGT
>NW_024616213.1:0-1146 GCF_008729295.1 Plectropomus leopardus
AACAAAGAGGAGCTGTGTGTCCAATAAAAGCCTCCAAATCCTGGAAAACCCCTTTAAAACCCAGAACACAGTCTGTGGATCTGCACGAGCCAATTAAACATTTGCTCAGAGTGTCAAACCAGTTCACAAACACCAGAAAGCTTTAATCTGGGATTATCTGGCAATTATATAATGGAGAGTCTGTTTCCCAGTCAGGATGGGCAGTGAGAGGTGTTTTTCAAAATGTCGTACCCACACAGAATCATCATCATCTCTGCAGCTCGACGGAGATTTTTAGCATCGTTCATGCAACCCAAATTACCAGACAGAATTTGGTATTCAAAGTTTCTGCAAACCACAGATTACTTACATTTGTTCTCTATTTTGTAGTGGATTTGTTGAAACGTAATGTTTCCAAACAACGCTATGGTGAAGGTGTAGTTATATTTAGGCAAATATACCATTTGTAATGGATGGGAAAAGACCTGGTTTTGCTTGAAAGTCAGTGGAAATACAGAGAAGAAGGTCAGTGAAAGACACCTGGGTACTTCACAGGCAAACACAGCAGTCTGTTAGTACAAAAGAAATTTTGTCCCCAAATACCTCTTTGTTTTATAATGGAACCACAGTGGTACAACTGGGCCCAGTATATGGAGTTCGTGTGTTTTACTTTGTGCTCTCTGCAGTCGACTCAGTGGTTCGATTGAACAGGTTTAAACCTTTGAGCCCTCGGAAAATAGGTGTGATTTCTCTCAAAAAGATGGGAATAGTTTTAAAAAGCTAGAGTGAAAGGGAAAAAAAAGAAAAAAGACTAGGTAGACATGTTTTTTTTATTATCATAATTATGTTTTTTGAAATTATTTTACAGAATAATTAGAATTTTGAAACTTTTTTGCTAGTCTCGTTTTTTTTTTTTGCTTTGTTTGTTGTTTTCTGTTTGATTGGATTTTGTATTAACTTTTTAAACTTTTTTAACTAACTTCAGGTATTTTTCTTGTGCTTTTTACCTATTTTTGCTATTTTTGGGGTATCATTTCTTCTTTTGTCGCTCTTGCCTGGTCTCAAAGGGTTAAACTGTGATTTGTCAGTCCATAGTTTGTTAAGATGATATTCCACCAGCGCTTACCTGCAACTAACCTCAGGTTTCAATCGTGAACTTTGACTTTA
>NW_024616214.1:0-1628 GCF_008729295.1 Plectropomus leopardus
ATCTATATCCATATCCAAAAATATATCTATACCTATATATCTATACCCACATCCATATCTATATCTATAACTAGATCTATATCTATATCTATAATTAGATCTATATCTATATCCATATCTATATCTATATCTAGGCCTGGGCTCCTCCAGTCAACATGTCAGTTATCCTTCAGCCAGATACTGAACCTCAAATTTCTCCCGATGCTGCGTCATCAGAGTGTGTGTGAACGGTTACCGAGTAGCAGGTGGCACTTCGTACAGTAGCCTCGGCCATCAGTGTGTGTGTGTGTGTGTGTGTGTGTGTGTGTGTGTGTGTGAGTGAATGTGTGAATGTGACATGTAGTGTGAAAGTACTTTGAGTGGTCAAAAGATAAACGCAGTACACGTGCAGTCCGTTTACCATCTACAGTATACCTATCTGGTATATCGTTAAATTTTTGGATTTTTCATTTTTCGACAGCCTGTCAGCTGATGTTAGTGAGGTCCACAAATGAGGGACAAACATTGTCTCTGTCTGTGGACACACGGAGCTTCTCTCAGCGTCGGTGCTGTACAGAGACACAACAAATATTGACCTGAAGTTCCTCCTGCAGCTCTGAAAATACACACTAATCTTTGGTCAACTCTTTTTGTTGAGTTGCTTCTTATCTAAATGCTCTGAGTGATTAAAGTGTTTGGACAGTCTGAGCCGGCACGTTTACGTCCAGATCTCTGTTGTGTTTCACTGTAACCGCGTCAGCCGTTAGCTGCTTCTGCTGACTCATGCAAGACAACCTCAGCTGCTGAGGGCAGATTTTCACGAGTCATCGATCGTCTACTTTGATTTAAAATGATGGTGAGAAAATATAGAACAGCATCAGATATTTAGAGAGTAACTTGAAAGTGAAATAACAGGATTATTGAAGTCTGACCCTTTATTTCTTGGAGCCTTTATCATCGTCGTCGTCGTCGTTGTTGTTGTTGTTGTTGTTGTTGTTGTTGTTGTTGTTGTTGTTGTTGTCTGGCGCCTTTGAGTCGGTCTCCTGAGCGTCCATAATTTGAAAGAATTTGTCGTCTGGTATAACTGTAAGCAGAGGCAGACGGACAAATCCAAAGCTGTCCTTGTGTATTTATGACAGGACATCAGACAGGTGAGGACACACTTACCTGGACGCTCCCCGTGAGGAGGCGCTGTCTGTGCCTGAAGTCCGACCACCAGAACCAAGAGCAGCAGCGCGATCTGAACTCTCATTTTCTGCAGGAGAGCGCTCAGTTTCAGCGCCGTCCTCTGCATGAACAATGATCGATAAACGCGTGAAAACAGAGTTAAAACAGTAACTCACCTCTGAGGTGAATCCGTCTGTTTGTTGATCTGAGACAGGAAGTTTCTGCTGTGACTTTGGCAGAGAAACGGCGCACGGACAGGCCTGCGGCGGGCGTGTCCGCGTGTCTGAGGCATCCGAATAATCTGAACAATCCGCCCGGTTCAGTTTTAATAATCAGAGATTCCCAAAATAAACCTGAGGCTCACCAGCTGGATTCAAAAGTACAAAGTGTTCAAAACAATTAAGAGCTCACGCACACACGCACGCACGCACATGCACACGCACCCACACACACACACACACACACACACACACACACACACA
>NW_024616215.1:0-1169 GCF_008729295.1 Plectropomus leopardus
ATGTAACTTTGACCTTAACCTTGATTGTTGTGTCATGAATGTCGACCACAGAAGGGAAATAAAAAATGCCAACCAATAAAATCATAACAGATTATCGGTGTGTCTGCACTTCAGCTGCTTACTTTGACCACTCCAAAGTCCAAAGTCATGCCTAAACCTACCAGCCAGTCAATAATCTGACAACATACCTACCCAAATCTGTCAACTATGGCGCTACAAACTGAGCCTGTCCTTCCACAGTTTCCTAATACCAATGGAAACCCATCACATTCAAAATAAAAAGGCAATTATCCATCTACAAATTTCTTTAAAAAAGGACTCATTGTTCTGTGAGAAATATTCAACATTACCTTAAATTAAATTTTAGGTTCATGTTTTATGTTAACTGATAACAATATGAACTTCTATATTTCTTTCTTATGAGTGTGCTTATGAACAATTATTGAAAATCCAATGTGATGATGTAAATCATGGGAGTTTAAAAGACTGAATTGCAATGTTGATTTACAATAACTTCTGGGTAGAAAACCACTGCGTCACATGCGTATATCCAATGGCACTGAGCAAATTCTGCATTAACTGATTAGTTTTAGGCCAAAAAAAATCAATCAGTTTAAACATGTTATATTTAGAATATTTTCACCCCTTTATCTTGCTTGCCATAAGACAGCTTTTATCGCCAGGGATTTGAAGCTGTTATATCCAAAACACCAGACTCCAGAAGTTGCTGCTTTACCACTGCCTCTATAAAATAAAATAAATAAATAGAATAAAATAAAAATAAAATAAAAATACACACATGATATAAACACATTTTCATATCATAATCATGTTGACATCAAAAGTTTGTGTAATACATTAGCTATGACAACTTTTTGACTTGATGACGAAAACTAGAGATGAACTGAAACTGACACTGAAATTTCCTCACCTCATGCATGACAAGGTCAACTTCCTATTCAATGATTCAATGATTGCCTCCCAAAATTATGTGTTGTCACACCCATGTGAACATTTGAACATGTGATTGTGTGGTTTCGCAGATAGGCATTATCCAAAAAGTTATTTTCACCCATATATTGAAAAAATATACCCTGTGATGATGCACTGTTCGCTTTGACCTTTTACACCTATGTTATCTGCAGAGGTGTCTTTCTCGCTAAAACCAA
>NW_024616216.1:0-1801 GCF_008729295.1 Plectropomus leopardus
AACAAACGCCAACTTTAAAACACGAGGACTGTTTTTACATGCGATTAAGTCAGAATCTGACACGATTTTTCAGTCAACGAGTACTATATTCGTTCTGTAATAAAATGAAACAAAATTAAATCGGTATAATCAACCATTACATTGTCACTTCATTTTTTTATATTATAGTTTATGGTGTTTTACAAACTGTTTAGAGACTGTTCGTTATCATTGACAGCGGAGGGGGTGGTGTAAAATGAGGGAGGCAATTCTAATAATGTTTAATGCACTGGGAGTGAGTGTTTATCACTCTGTAACAGGAACAAATTGGATGATTTCTTTCAAAATCATAGGAGGACTGCAATGAACAATTGAAGAAGAAATTACCCCAATTACCCCTGGAAAAACTGCTAAAAATCATTATATAATTCTGTTACATATTTTTAAATATGCAATTTTTAGCGTTATAGAATTATAATTATAGTTTCCCCCTAGCTGTTGTCTTTTCCCTATATGTGGACCATGTCTTACCAAGTTGCTCACTGCCTTATTCCTATGTTTTTGAAAAAAAACCAAAAAAAAACCAACAATGTGCTCAGTTGTTACTACTAACTATTATTTGATTTCTTAGTTTTTCTGTTTTATTGTTACTTATATGTTTTATTTTGTTTGTTTTTTACATATTAGGGACTGCAATTTGGAGATTTTTAAAGAAAACATGCACTTAAAACCCTCTCGCAGGCTTTGGGGTTCCTAGGATATTTAAAATAAAATATAAAATATAACTATTTAAAGTTGAATGTCTTTCCCCTAAGCCAAATCAACCACCCTCTTCCCTTTCATAGATGACGAGCAGTCCCTAATCACACAAATTTGTAGATTTCAGTATCAGTTGGGTATAAAATTCATACAAGCATATGTTATTGATGCCAAGAACAAAGTGGAAGTACCTTTGTTGTGTGCACGTTTACAGTATGAAAATAATCCTCTATAAATATCAAATAAGCTGCAATACAATAAAATACTTGTAATATGTTATTACCCACAGCATGGCGATCCCTATAGCCATCTTGGACTGTGATCTTCTCTTACACGGTCGAGGCCACAAGACACTGGACCGCTTTGACCTGGACTCTGTCCCTGACGAGTTCCTCCTCACGCACTTTGGCTTCCCCCGAGACTTTATTCTGTATCTGGTGGAGTTACTCAGAGAGGTGTGCATGTGCCAAGCCTCAGTTTTGAATAAACACACTATTATCTATTGATTTAAATGTATTTATGTATGTGTGATTTCTGTCAGGCTCTCTGCAGACGTACCCAGCGCTCCAGAGCCATCAGCCCTGAGGTCCAGGTGTTGGCTGCTTTGGGCTTCTACACATCTGGCTCCTTCCAGACATCTATGGGAGACACGATAGGGATCAGCCAGGCGTCAATGTCGAGATGTGTGTCTAATGTGACCAAAGCCCTGGTGGAAAAGGCTCCACAGTTTATCACCTTCAACAGGTGATACCAACAATAACACAAAAATATTAAAAACAATAATAAGAGAAATAAAATGTATGATAACAGCAACAATAATGTTTCTCTTCCAGAGATCCTTCCACCACAGAGCAGTCCCTCCAGCAGTTTCAGAGAGTGGCAGGATTTCCAGGAGTTCTCGGGGTGCTGGACTGTGTTCAGGTTTGAGTTATTAACAGTGGTAGAATGTAACTAAATGCATTTACTCGGTTCTATTTTATTCTTCTAAAATCTATAGTTTAAAGGTTTTTTTTTTAGCATTTATTTTTAATAATTTTGAGTTGGGGGGTGTTTTTCTTTCTAT
>NW_024616217.1:0-1335 GCF_008729295.1 Plectropomus leopardus
ACCTGCTAACACCTGCTTAAACCTGCTAACACCTGCCAACATCTGCTGCTAAAACCTGCTAACACCTGCTTAAATCTGCTTAAACCTGCTAACACCTGCTTAAACCTGCTAACACCTACTAAAACCTGCTAACACCTGCTAACAACTACTTAAACTTGCTAAAACCTGCTAACACCTGCTAAAACCTGCCAACACCTGCTCAAACCTGCTAACACCTGCTAAAACCTGCTAACACCTGCTAACAACTACTTAAACTTGCTAAAACCTGCTAACACCTGCTAAAACCTGCCAACACCTGCTCAAACCTGCTAACACCTACTAAAACCTGCTAAAACCTGCCAACACCTGCTAACATCTGCTAACACCTGCTAAAACCTGCTAACACCTGCTTAAACCTGCTAACACCTGCTAACAACTGCTCAAACCTGCTAACACCTGCTAAAACCTGCTAACACCTGCTCAAACCTGCTAACGCCTGCTAAAACCTGCTAACACCTACTAAAACCTGCTAACACCTGCTTAAACCTGCAAACACCTGCTAACACCTGCTTAAACCTGCAAACACCTGCTTACACCTGCTAAAACCTGCTAACACAAAACCTGCTAAAACCTGCTAACACCTGCTCAAACCTGCTAACACCTGCTAAAACCTACTAACACCTGCTCAAACCTGCTAACACCTGTTAAAACCTGCTAACACCTGCTTAAACCTGCTAACACCTGCCAACATCTGCTGCTAAAACCTGCTAACACCTGCTTAAATCTGCTTAAACCTGCTAACACCTGCTTAAACCTGCTAACACCTACTAAAACCTGCTAACACCTGCTAACAACTACTTAAACTTGCTAAAACCTGCTAACACCTGCTAAAACCTGCCAACACCTGCTCAAACCTGCTAACACCTGCTAAAACCTGCTAACACCTGCTAACAACTACTTAAACTTGCTAAAACCTGCTAACACCTGCTAAAACCTGCCAACACCTGCTCAAACCTGCTAACACCTACTAAAACCTGCTAAAACCTGCCAACACCTGCTAACATCTGCTAACACCTGCTAAAACCTGCTAACACCTGCTTAAACCTGCTAACACCTGCTAACAACTGCTCAAACCTGCTAACACCTGCTAAAACCTGCTAACACCTGCTCAAACCTGCTAACGCCTGCTAAAACCTGCTAACACCTACTAAAACCTGCTAACACCTGCTTAAACCTGCAAACACCTGCTAACACCTGCTTAAACCTGCAAACACCTGCTTACACCTGCTAAAACCTGCTAACACAAAACCTGCTAAAACCTGCTAACACCTGCTCAAACCTGCTAACACCTGCTAA
>NW_024616218.1:0-1834 GCF_008729295.1 Plectropomus leopardus
ACACACACACACACACACACACACACACACACACACACACACACACATATATTCATACATAAATGTTCTTTATCTCAGAAAAGTGAGAGAAAGTGAGAACTTAAACGCCCACACGTATGTACATGTACTTAAGTCGACATGTATGACATGTACACATGGATACATACATCAGCTAAAACACATTCACACACAGACACGCACGCACACAAACACACACACACGCACACACACACACGCACACACACACACACACACACACACACACACACACACACACACACACACTCTCAAGCATTGTTTGTTTTTCTCCTCTGGCTGTTTTTTAATTGTTGGACAGTTAGTGAGAAAATTAGTGAAGCATATCCAGAGAATCAATATTATTCTTGAATTTCTTTTTTTCTTTGTGTCTTAAGTTTGATCGAAGAGATGTGGCTGAATAGTGATGCACAGGTACAGACCGGTTGCCAAGGCAACAGGCTCAAGATGTCAAAACAAGACAAATTAGGGAATTTTGTTTCCCAATGAAAGAGGGAGCCCTTCGAAACAAAAACACCTTAATTGACATGACTGCGGCAAATGTTAGAGTGAATTACTGTTGTTGCGGTTGCTGTTGTGTTGATAGTGATGTCATCCACCTGTGATGTGATGCATGTGACGGAAAAGACGCTGTGTTTTGCTGGAAACCTTCACATCTTTGTTTTGTTGTTGTCGTTGTGGAGCCAACAGCAGCTTAGAGACACGGTGTCATTTTTTCATCCTCTGCACCCCACAGGGGGCCTGTTAGTGGGGATTGAGAGCTCCCAGCATGTGTGTGTGTGCGTGCCCCTCCATGGCCTTCCTGTAGTGATGTTGGGTGTTGCCTTGGTTACCTCATCCGGTCAAAAACCCAGGACACTAAAAATGTGGTTTGAGAGCAGCCATCTGAATTGAGCACACACTGGTAGCCATGCATGACCAGGGCATATGCTGCAGTTGATCTGTGTCTCCCTCTGGACTTTGTTAATTGGTTAAAGGTTTTTAAAGGACATCTGCTGCTTCCAAATAAGTCTTGATGGAGCATCTTCGTTTCATATGTAATTGTAAATGCAGTCAACTGTCATTCAGGATTCATTTAGGGTGATAGATAAATGTAGGTTTAGCTGTCTTTTTCTCAGCATAAAGCCTGATTTATGTTCGGGCAGCAACTTCCTGTCATCTTCTGTGTGTGTCACTTTTTTATCGCTCTGTGTCATTTCTCTAAATCTGGACGTTTTTGCGGGTCCTTGAATGTAGCGCAAGGGGAATTTTTTTTTGTTTTTTTTTTTCCTCAGCAGCAGTTTGCAAAGTTTGAGTTGTGGTGGATAATTGATCTGTTGATCTGATCAAAACTGATGATCAGATTGATAGATGAGAGGAGCAGCTACTGCAGAGGCCAGTGAACTCATTCTTTCTGACCCAGTGCAATGAATGCTTCACTTTTTATTCAGCTTGGTGTTCTGCTGCTCTGTTTGTGCCCAAATTTAACCAAACACTATATATATTCAATCAGTGCTGTCAGGATAGTTTTGTGTGTCCTGGCGTGAGCAACATGGGGTCATATCCGGTTGATCTGATCATCAAAACAGTTGGCAAACATCCGAAAATACCAAAAGTGCACCTCCTTATCAATGTCCTTCATTTGCTGGACCAAAACATTGTTGCTCTTGTTTGTTTAAATCGACAATTTCCTTTACTTTTTCTCTCATTGTCATCTCAGTGTAAGTAAGTAAATCTCCCCCTCTGTGATTAACTCACTGACTTCAAATCCCGTCATTGTTAAAATGGAAATGGATAAAGATAGATACAAAGTAAATAC
>NW_024616219.1:0-1290 GCF_008729295.1 Plectropomus leopardus
GAGGAGAATTCGTGGTATGTGCGTCGTCTCTGCTGAGGCAGATTCAGACTTCAGGTCACTTCTTGGATTTTCGGACATTTCGAGGTTTTTGAGGTTATTATTAGGAGTTTCGGATGTTTGTAGGATATGAGGACATTCTGGGATTTTAGGACATTTTCTTGGATTTCAGGACATTTGGAGGATTTGTGGACATTACTCTGAGTTTAGGATGTTTCAAGGATTCTCCAAAAAAACCCAAAATCTAAAAATGAGCAAAAAAAAAAAAAATCTGCAGCCGGAAAACAAAAACACGACAAAAGAAAAAACCACCCAGCACTTTACGTGTGTGTGTGTGTGTGTGTGTGTGTGTGTGTGTGAAGGAACAGCCTCGGGATGTTTGGGTTGGAAAAAGGTGCACATGCACGGTGACTTCAAACAAACTCCCAGCATCCCTCTGTCTCTGCAGACAGGAGCAGCTTCGAGGAAACACTGAGTCACGGTTTGGTGTGTGTGTGTGTGTGTGTGTGTGTGTGTGTGTGTTTGTATCCATGGCAGAACACAACAAAGTCAAATAAACATTGTTCTCGCTCCGCTGGAGGCGGTTTCGTCTGTTCTCATCTTGGATCTCCGTTTCAGATCGGGGACATTTCGTTGTGTGCCAGCTGCCGTTTAAAACCGAAAATCCCACAAACGTCCTCACATGACGTCACAGTCTGACCAACAGAAACACCCAAAAATCCTAGAAATGTCACAATATCAAAGAAATCTCTGAAGATTCTAGAAATGTCCTCTCATCCCGGCAACGTCCCAAATGTCCTCAAATCACAAAAATGTCCTCAAATCTTAAAACCTCCTAAAGTTTTGACAAATATAACAATAATTAATATCTTCAGAATCCTGCAAACGTCCTAAAATCCCAGAAATGTCATTAAATCAGAGAAATGTCTGGCCCCTGGGCCCCGGCCCCTGGGCCCCGGCCCCTGGGCCCTGGCAGATCAGGCTGAGCGTCGCTGCTGCAGAAGAAACGAGTGTTGAGGTTTTAGTTTGGTTTCTCCTCCGTGGGAGATTTTTCTCAGAGAAGGAGATTCTTTGCGCAGACGTTTTTTTCTCTTTGCAGATTTGATCGTTCGAAATTGAGTCAAGATGTTGGACTTTTTTTAGAAAACTACGAGGAAGAAACCGAGCGAAGAGCGACAGTAAAACACGTCAGGAATCATGACGGGATCCCGAATCGCTGCTCTGGGAGTAGCCGAGGGGAGGTGACGTCAGGCCTCACACACACACACACACACACACACACACACACACACA
>NW_024616220.1:0-1870 GCF_008729295.1 Plectropomus leopardus
CAGAACAACACACTGCAGAACCAGAACAACACACTGCAGAACCACGTTAACTCGCTGCAGAACCAGAACAACACACTGCAGAACCAGAACAACGCACCGCAGAACCAGAACAACACACTGCAGAACCAGAACAACGCACTGCAGAACCAGAACAATACACTGCAGAACCAGAACAATACACTGCAGAACCACGTTAACTCGCTGCAGAACCAGAACAACGCACTGCAGAACCACGTTAACTCGCTGCAGAACCAGTACAACACACTGCAGAACCAGAACAACACACTGCAGAACCAGAACAACACACTGCAGAACCACGTTAATGCACTGCAGAACCAGTTTGATGGAAGTATAAGTCTGTCTGTCAGGGCTGTACTTCAGCAGAGTACTGGAGTAAAAGTACTCAGTTACTCTGCTGCAGCTGTGGTGCGTTCAGGGCCTGCTGGGATTTATTCACTGACTGAACTTTATTGAAAACAGGATCTTTATTGAAACCAGCTCCGTGAACAAAGAGCGTCTGAACAAAAGAGTGAATTTAAATGAACTTTATTGAAAGGCTCGGGGTGAACAGTGTTAATGACCAGGCCGGCTTCAACAGAGAGGCTTTATTTAAACGCAGCGTGCGAACAAAGACACAAAACCACAGAATGGACTTCATTCAGCGCATTCAAAAATCTTTATAGACAGCAAACAGTGTTAACAGTCTGACTCCAGGCAGGCACCACACAGTCAGGGTGCCTGCTGCACACATGTATTTGTACACAGCTTCCCCTGAAATACTCCCAGCTATAATTAGGGACTGTTTGTTATTTATGAGGGGAGATTTAAACAACTTTAAATAGCTGTATTTTGTATTTATTTTACTGACAGTTTTAAAGAGCACATGGAGTTAGGAGGGTATGTTTTCTTCAAAGAATTTTTTCTCTAAAATGTTTTGGAGATTTTATGTGTACAAAATGTGATTTTTTTTTTCCATGCGTCAAAAATTTTTGGCAATTTTTTTTCTGTTTTTTTGTGAAATTATTTAATTGGAATTCTTTTTAAATAAAATTGAATTGAATGTGACGGTATTGAGAAAAAAACACGGCATCCAAACCCGCGGACATGAAAACGATTTTAAAATCTTACAAGTAGACCACAGTCCCTAAACACTGTAATTATTCTGGAGTCTGCAGCAGCCGTCTGTGTGTGTGTGTGTGTGTGTGTGTGTGTGTGTGTGTGTCCTGCTGTGTGTAATAACAGAGGAACTTCCTCCTCTGGTTGAATCAATGAGCTCTATATTTTCTGTCTCTTTTTTACTTGACTGCTTCTTCCTTCCTTCCCTCCCTCCCTCCCTCCTTCCTTCCTTCCTTCCTTCCTTCCTTCTTCTCTGCCTGTCTGATGAATGTTGCAGTAATTTTGGGGATGACTTGGTGCAGGTCACCATCATCACTGTCTTATCATATCAGTGTTATATCAGTATGTTGATATGAGAGTAGATTTGCTGTCAGATGGTGATGTGATGGTGTTATGATGGTATGCAATGGTGTTGTGATGGTGTTATGATGGTGATGTGATGGTGTTATGATGGTGTTGTGATAGTGATGTGATGGTGTTATGATGGTGATGTGATGCTGTTATGATGGTGATGTGATGGCGTTATGAAGGTGTTGTGATGGTGATGTGATGGTGTTATGATGGTGATCTGATGGTGTTATGATGGTGCTGTGATGGTGCTATGATGGTATGTGATGGTGCTATGATGGTATGTGATGGTGATGTGATGGTGTTATGATAGTGATGTGATGGTGTTATGATGGTGATGTGATAGATAGATAGATAGATAGATAGGTACTTTATTGATCCCGAGGGAAATTTAAGTAACCAGCAG
>NW_024616221.1:0-1071 GCF_008729295.1 Plectropomus leopardus
GTACAAAGAAAGCCACTCCACCACCCCTTTTATTCTTACGGTTTACACTAAAATGATTGTATCCCTCTAATATAAAATTGGAGCCCTTTTCATTTGTCAGCCAGGTTTCACTGATAGCAATGACTTGAAAACTATGTTTTGATGATTGCACAATTTCTTTGATTTGATCAAAATTTGCATAGAGGCTTCGACTATTAAAGTGTATAATTGAAAATCCATTCAGACTGAGTTCATTAAACTGATTTTCCGTGTAGTATTTGGACCTAGAGTTCCAATCTTTATAAAAATTTGCATCTGGATCAATGTCATTCTCAAAACTAAATGATTTATGTTCAGCTGACTTTAAAAAACTTAAGTGTGACTCTTCATATATTCTATTGAAACAAGACTCAGCTAAATAGTTTTCATTCTCATAGTAATCCTCATACTCCTGTTCTAAAGGAAAAGATATGTTTTTATCTGTCATATCTTAACTAAAAAAGTAAATATCAACAAATCAGCCAAACAGAAGTCACAAGATTGTACAATATACTTATATTCTCTTACTATCATAGAGCACCGAATATAACTCAAAGTGAAAGCAACAAATTCCAATTTCATACTTCAAACTTGGCATTAATTCTTTATCTTGCTTCTTTATTCCAATAAACAAACAAACATTTTCCAATCCTCATTAAGTGTGCAATTTGCTAACCAAGCTGCATCCATTGTCACTTGTATTGTTCCAAGTCTCCCAGATTCCTCACTGCAATCACCTTTGCCTGCTCTGGTGGTCCATTTAACTTGATAAATGTTTTCCCATTCCTTGTCCATGTTGAATGAATTTTATTTTGTTTTCTGAGTATGCGGCTATGTCTAGCTATTTCAGCATTCTTCTTCGTCAAATGTTCATTTATGTACACCCCTGTGCCCTTTAGTTTTTTTGCCTGTCGTAGTAAATGAATCTTATACTTTCTGTTAGTAAGCTGAACAACAATGGTTGGTTTGGCATTTTTATCCTTACGTGGAAGGCTGTGGCAGGCTGAGATGTTCTCACTATCCAGATCAATGTTCTTACTGCTCAAAAATTTA
>NW_024616222.1:0-1175 GCF_008729295.1 Plectropomus leopardus
TTTGCATTTGGGAGGAATTGGAAATTTAAGGTATTTAGTGCGAATAGCTGATAATTTAGATTTATTATAAACTTTAAGAGTGAGTGTGCTTTTTGCTATACTTGGAAAGAAGGTGTTTACTAAGTACTGCCGTAAAAATTTATTGTTACATTTTTCATTAACGAGGTCCATATCCTCTATTTTAATTTTGTGTAGATTAGGAGTTGGTGTGTTTAGTATGTTGTTCTTTATTGAAAGAAAAAGTACTTTTGGGATATTTTGTGTGACTTTCTTGTAGATCTCCAATGAGCAATTAGTGTTATATTTAGTATTAAAATCATCCAATAAAAGTATTTCTCCATTCTCATCCATTAAATGTGTAACAGACCAAATTTGTTTTGCCATCCAGTCTTCCATGAACATAGATCTCCTCCTTCTCAGTATTGCTCTATTGTTCCACAGTGGGACATTATGGGGGCTGAAGTTGCGTTTGAATATCATTTTCCAATATAACAGAACCTGCTGGTGAAATTTAGAAAGTTTGATGGGTAGTTTGGATATTTCAAAATCACATACTAACAGAAAATCAATACCTCTGATTTTATTGAAAATAAGACGAGGTAAGGAGAACCATATTTCATCCCCATTTCTTAAAAAGGAACGGAGCCAATTAATTTTTAATATTCCATCCATAATCTCAAAATCAATTGCTTTTAAGCCACCATCCTCATAGTTCTTCACCAAGTCTCCATTTTTAATATAGTGCTGTTTATTCTTCCAAATGAAATTAAAGTTTATTCTATTGATTTCTTTTATAATTCTTGGTGGGATTGCTAGAGAGTAAACTGGATAGATTAACCTGGATAATGATTCAATTTTGGTTAACATTGTTCTACCAAACAACGTTAAGTCCCTTTGTAACCAATTATTTAAAGTTTTTTTTACATTTATCAATAGTATTATGGATATTCTCTTTTTCACTAGTGTCAGAGCATTTGGTTACCAAAATTCCTAAATATTTTATTTTTAACAGGTATATCATACAGTGATGAGTCAGAACAGTTATGTATATTCATGAGTTCACATTTGTCCAAATTCAGAAGCAGACCTGAGGCTTTGGAAAACAGTTTAATTGTTTCTAAGGCCAATGGAATTTGTTCTTTATTTTTAAGGAAGATTGTTGTGTCATCAGCAAG
>NW_024616223.1:0-6056 GCF_008729295.1 Plectropomus leopardus
TTAAAGGAGCACCTGCAGACTGTACTCAGAGCAGATTTTTTTTGTTATTTGGGTTGTATTTACTGTCAAAAAGGACATGTATCATAAAGATCCATATCTGTAAAGGAAATAAAAAAAGCATGTATGTCATTGTCATTAAGTTTTAGAGTCATACACAGATGAACTGATGTATTATCTATATAACAGTCAAAGAAAACCAAAGTTTCAGGGGGAAATGAGATTACACGTTTCCTCAGTTACCGTGACAACAGGCTACTTCCTCATGAATGCAGCTGGAGGGACAGGCCAAAGGTTACGGGGTGGTAATGGCTGATGGATTCTGGGTGGGTGGCTGGGGTGGGGATCTTGGTAAACATATGAATGGATTTGTGTGTCCGGGTCTGTGTGGGGTTCATCTTGCTGTTGTCCATGGTGACAAAAATGCTCTTTTTGGACTGCGTGGTGTCTCTGTTGACGTCTCTAAAGTCCTGCACCCACAATTCCCTCTGCGCACATCTGCAAGACAGTTTGACTGATTGAACAGTTTTAAAGGCCAAAAGCAATTTATGCGAATGGAGCAGCCAGTTTACCGTTTTCTTTCTTTCTTTCTTTCTTTTTTTTTAGTTTATATTTTTTATGGGAATAACAATGCAAGGAATTTTTTCTATTTTTTCTCCCCCTTACCCTACCCACAAAGAGAGACCATAACAGAAATTAAAGCAATGTGTCATGACAAAAACTTACGGGCTGTAATAATACCAAAGTTACCAATACCAATACCAATTACAATAAAACAGACTAAAATGTATAAATAAATAGTCAATAAATAAATACCTTGAGTTTAGTTAAATGCCAAACTAAAAAGGTGGGTCTTGAGTTTGCTTTTAAAAATATCACACATAAGATTAAAAAAATAATGAATAAATATTTGGATGAAAATGACAAAAAAAGCAAACAAATTGGGAAAAAATGGAAAAATGTAATGTAATGTAAAAAAACACATGTAATGTAAATGTATGTAATGTAAATGTAATAAAAATAAAACAAAACAAACAAGGAGACTCAGTTGTCACAACCAGGCAGGAAGGTCAAGTTTACAATTTTCTACACTAAAATTAACACATTAACACTAGTTGGAGATCGAACTCTATTTTTGGGTGGAAATGTCTCTGAGAGTGTGGGTATGTGATGATGGAGTGACTGTGGAACCATTAGCCCGGGGCTGATGGGCAAGCACACTGTATAAAAGTGTTGGTGACAAAGGCTGGCCTCACGTCACTCTGACAGAGCTGACCTGTGGTGGCTGCTGATGAGATGGTGGTAAACCGCCAGAGGAGCTGTGGGTGGAGGAGAGGAGACCCTGACGCCTGAGCTCCACAAAGACAGCAGTGTTTAACAGTGATGTGTCTGTGAGAGCGCAGAGGACCGTGATGATGAGCATCTGTGGTCTCAGTTATACAATTACTCTGTTACCAACTGAGAGTGACTTACAATGGAATTTAGTCATGGTCAAAATTAGTGATTTCAACAGAATCTCACAATAAAGTGCTTTTAAAGAACAAGTTTAATCCTTTAAGATTGGCTTTTCATGAAAACAAGGATTAAAGGGATATTTTACACAAATTACAAAAGAAACTTTTTTTTAACTCCAGTGGTGTCATGGACTGTGGTATATATCAGATATATATCAGAGTAATAATATTTTGTCACAGTACAGTAAGTATTTTTGGGAGTATCTGTACTTTACTTGAGTTTTTATATATCTGTCAACTATTACTTTATTCCACTACATTTCCTGAATAAAATGTATACTTTGACCATTGATTATATACCTCTAGTGTTGAAAATGGACATGATAAGCCGATAAAAAGCAGAATAGTATCTGAATTTGTTGTGAACAACCCTGTGTTATATGTTGTATGTGCTGTCTTTATGTTGAATAAATTTTAAAAAATGTAACTAAAAAAAGTATATTTTTACTTCAATACATTTCCCCTACGCACTTGAGTTACTTAAAATATGGATGGAGGGGACGGTAGGAAGAAGGGATAGATAGATAAAGAAATGGGAGGGAGGGAGGAAAAAAAATTTAGTTCAGAGTTTAAAGAAAGTAAGACTACCTGAAATTTAGCACAAAAAAAGAAAAAAAGATTAAAAAAAAAACAAAACAATAAAAAAAATGTAATTAAATTTGTGTATGTAAAATACACCAATAAGATGATTTCAAATGGTGTCCTGCAGGGAAAGCAGCCCTTTCCCTGCCGGTAAATGTCACGGTGCTGCGCGGGTAAACAACTGTTTCGTAAGGTGATAAGCTAATAATACCGAAGTTTATACAAAGCCTATTCACCGTGCAGTTTGCTTAAATGTTAATAATAACATAAAACATAAGTTAGTCCCTCGGCGAAAAAGTGTGGAGATGCCGGGGATTGAACCCGGGGCCTCGTACATGCAAAGCACGCGCTCTACCACTGAGCTACATCCCCTGCTGGCCAATGAGTGAAAACTTGATATTTTATATATAAAGGGAGAGTTATTCAAGGAGAGTGTTGCTATAGTTTTTGTTATGTTTAATTATTATACAATGGAATGTTGAGCTGTTGATGAGGTCCTATTCATGGGGCAGGAAACCAGTCTATTTTCTGTAATGTAGCTTTTAACCAAATTGACCTTCATAGGCTAACAAGAAATACAAACTTTTTGAAATAAAAATAGTAATTTCACCTCACTTTCACCTCGCCTTAATGCTTAAACAACTACATATTTACCACCCAACACCGTAACAAAATCTTAAGTTAGGCATTAAAATGTACTGTGTAGACTAAGTGAATATACCGTCAGGGTTTTTTCTTACCAAACCGAGATGATAAATTATGAAATATTCTCCCTTTAAATCAATAATAATAATACTAATAATAGCCTACTGTTTCATTAATCACGAGGCAAAGCAGCCTCTCGTTTTTACAAGATAAAAAAGTGTTTAACTGTTAATACGCTACTCTATAGTTATTTATATTTAGTAATATTATAATCGGTAATTATGATATAAATTATAATTTTGTGACATAGTTTGAATTATGTAATTTTGGTTAGTATAAATATAGTTTTTCCCTAGCATTTCTCTTCTTCCCTAGACATTTTCTCTAGCTTTAAAAAAATACATTTCTAAACCTACTAGGAAATGACCTGGAAGAAGTACTCGAAAACTAGTGTTCAATAACATTATAATAGGGTAATTATTATATAAATCAGAATTTTTTAAACATAATTTTAAATATGTAATTTTGTTAATTATAAATATAGTTTTTCCACAGCTGTTTTCTTTTTCCCTCGACATTTTTCCCTAGCTTTTTAAAAAATACATTCTAAATCTACTGATTTCTTGCAATTTCATTTGTCGTCAAGTTTGTCGTGGCCATTTTTTCCATGTTTTTGAAAGACATCTGACCAATTTACGCAGGGTTTAAAGGTTTGAATACCGGTTAAAAGCGTCTGAAAGCAGCAGTAAATTGATGTCGCTTCAGGTCTCAAAGGGTTAATTCCTGCCTGACAGGACAGGTGTTCTCTCATTCCGCCTGCAGGTGTCGCTGTTGTCCGCTCATTCGCCCTGCACCTGTTAGTCCCGCAAGCAGTTTTACAGCATGTTGAAATGAGCTGCCCTCATGAGACCGTTCACACTTGCGGCTCACAGAGGTGGAAGAGGTCAAAGACAAACATGTCTCTGTGTAGTGTGTTTTGACAGAGGGGACAGAGTCTGAGACTGAGACAGAGACTGTTAGCTGTTAGCAGAACGCTGCCTGCACTTCACCTGAGCGGCTCACATCCACCTGCTGCCCGCTGCGCTGGGAACCGGTGTCCGGCGGCGAGTCGGCAGACAAAAACGGACGGACTGTCACTGACAAATGAAATGAGGTTTTTCCCCTTCAGATTTGGATGTCTGCTGGTTTTCGCGTGTGTTGCGTCGGTTACTTGGATTAAATCGATTCCCGGTGATGGAGGTAAGCTGTCAGTGTAACCTGCTGGTAGCCTGCTCATTAACAGCAGCCACTTCTTGGTCTGAAACAACGCTTTAATTTACTTTTAAGCGACTCTGTGTTTCCACTAAAACAGCGAGAAACCAATACATTTATCAAGAAGTTTGTATCAGTCGACAGTGTAGCTGTTTGAAAACTGTCAAACTTTACCAAGACACAGAAACTACTGTTTGACACTGCTCGCGACTGTGGTAGATGTTCTGAAAATATAGGCTCCATGCAAAACAAGCATAAGGTACCACCACTCCCGCAGAGACAGCTTCTCTTTCCTTTCTTTTTTTTCTTTTTAGGGACCTTGAGTTCCCTTTTTGAGGAAAGACATGAGCATAAGCAATCACCTATTTGGCTCTAGCTGTGGTTAGAGTTAGAATTTTTTTTTTCTTCTTCTTCTTTGATACATGCCATTTGTGCACTTTTGTATATTTTATATTTTGTATATATTGATATTTTATATATTTTTTCTGTACACACGGCTGCTGTTACAAGTTAATTTCCCACAAGTGGGATAAATAAACGTGTCTAAGTCTAAGTCTAAGTCTAAGTCTAAAAGAGAACCCCAGGAATGAATCCTAAAGATTGTTGGAACGGTGGACTTACTAACTAGATTACCAGCAAAAGTAACCAGGACGGTTTGGATAAGTTTTATTTTGAGGTTTTAGTTTTAGTGTGTTAAAAGTGTGTTTTATGATGATTTAATGAGGTAATTGCATCTCCTCAGACCAAAAGGCCAAAAAAAAGTTAAATTCCATAGATGTGCAGTTGTATTTATCTGTTTAATTTAGAGATAGGTTTGAGAGTATTACTTTTCTCAATAAATTATTTAATTATTATTAATTTTCCAGAGTTATTATTATTAAATATTATGAAAACCTGCAAGTAGTAAGTGGTCAGCCGCCTGAGGGTGTAATGATGCACACTTTGTATATCGTATACCCGTACCCGGTGAAAGTTCAGGAGGTAATGAAATACAATTTACATACCACCCAGTGGTACTCTTGGAGTGCAGAGTGGAAGTACGGAGCAGCAGGCAAACAGAATTAGAGATCCATCTGATGAGACACAGTGATTAATGCTTCCCTCTCTGTCTCCAGGTTCAGCAGCACCATCAGACTTGCAGACTCTGTACAAGCGTCTGCTGGTGGCGGAGGAGTTGGGAGGGCAGGTCAGCAGGGATCTCAGCAACATCCTCGAACATCTGAAGAACAAATCCAGAGCTGCCAACATCACCAATCTCACCAGTAACACCACCAGCAACACTGCCACAGGTGGGGTTCTTACCTAAAGCAACAAGCATGTAATGGGCAGTGAATTTATTAACCTTAAAAATACATTTCTATTATATACTCCAAGGTGCTAATTGTTCACCTATTTAAACCCCCTGCAGAACTCTTCCCATGACAACTGATAAAATTTCAACAGGTGACATAATGAAGTGCTGCAGGGATAACGTTTTTTTTGGAGGGTCAACCCAGACATTAACATCAGGCTACCTCACTAAACTGCTGCATTTTGCACACTTAGTTTTCACACTAATGCTGCTGCTTTATGGAGATGTGCAATCCAGTGCATTGCCAACAACACGGTCCTGCAAATATTTCACAATAAAAAGCCTTGAGTGAAGGCATTGTGTTGACACAAATGTTGTCATGGGGCTTTCTTTTTGAAATGGAAACAGGGAGCTAAAAAGATATATCTTTATATACATGTGTGACAGATATAGATATTGAAATTGTAGTGAAAGGTAGTATGACGTCAATATGATTTTCTTAAGACCATTCTAATTGCCTGAATCTCTATAAATCCACTAACATTTGGCCTTTTAATGCAATTTTCACCCAAATTAAATGACTGTAGTAGTCATCAATAATTATCAGCACCGGCTGTGATTGGCATTGATGGAAACACAACACCTCAGTGGATGCACTTATTTCAGCTTCTTCACCAGCGAAATGCAATGGCACACCACTACAGAATACCATCCTTCTCTGCCTGAGCAGCGCTCAGACATTGCATTACAGATCATTAATTCAAGTGGCAATATAT
>NW_024616224.1:0-1042 GCF_008729295.1 Plectropomus leopardus
AAACCAGGAAAACCTCCTATGCAATGTTCCTCATTTAGACCAATAAGTCTGATTGGCGTTGATACAAAAATTCTATGCAAAGCCTTAGCAAGGAGGTTAGACTCTCATATCCCACAGCTAGTCCATAATGATCAGAATGGTTTTGTGCAGAAGCGCCAAGGCTCTCATAATATTAGAAGAGTTCTTGATATAATTTATGAAAAATTTGATGCCAAAGATTCAGCAATATTATCGCTGGATGCCCGGCAGGCCTTCGATAGAATAGAATGGCCATATTTATTTAATGTCTTACGAAGATTTGGATTTGGAAAACAATTTCTTAAATGGATTCAGATTTTATATACAAACCCAACAGCTAGTGTTTTAACAAATAATATAGTCTCAAGACCATTTCCCTTAGGACGGTCTACCCGTTAGGGATGTCCCTTATCACCAATATTATTCATATTAGCCATAGAACCCCTGGCTATGACAATATGAACACAGACTGGCCTGTCGGGCATCCAGCTTGGAGAACAGGAGCACTGAATATCTCTATACGCCGACGACGTGATTCTCTTTTTAACAAATTTGGCTGTCAGTATACCAAACTTAATTCAACAGATTGAACTTTTTGGTCAGTTTTCAGGCTACAATATTGACAATTCAAAATCATCAATACTGTTCTTAAATAAAGAAGAAAGATTGAGAGCAGTTATAGATAGCCCATTTATCAACGCAAGGGAGGGATTTACTTACCTTGGTGTTAAAATTACCCCCAAAATCCAAACAATTGTCCCAACAAACTATGACCCATTAGTGGATGAGGTGAGAGAAACATTAGACAGATGGATGATAATGCCCATATCAATGATAGGCCGAATAAACATAATTAAAATGAACATATTACCAAAATTTTTATATCTTTTTCAATCGCTCCCACTACCACTACCAAAATAATTTTTTAATAGGCTTAACAGTACATTTATGAAATTTATTTGGAACAATAAGAAATCCAGATTGAGACTTAGGCTGCTATACCTGCCCTACGAAAGGGGAGGCT
>NW_024616225.1:0-1080 GCF_008729295.1 Plectropomus leopardus
AAGCGCCTTAATTTTGAGCCACAAATCCCCTTAAGCATTGTTAACTACTGTTAGCACTACTAAGTTAGCTGTGGTGACCCAGCTAATGGTGCTAACAGACCTAACACTAAGACTATAGTTTCAGTGCTAAAGGGTTTTTGAAGGCTGTTTGAAATTAGGCCTCTAACTCACTGGGGAAGCCTGGAGGGTAGGTACAATGTTTCTGCAGCAACGCCCTCCAACCACCATGGATAGGGATGGAGTTACCAGTTAGGTAACATTACAGTGATGCTTATGGACCTCTGTCCTGACCGCATCACTGTCCTGCCACAAATTATGTTTAAGCACACCCTCAAGTGTAATATTGCAATTATACTACTCTTACCAACAAAATAAAATATAGAATCAAAATTTATCAATGTAGAGGGGCAATTAGCTCTGAAGTCAAAAAGCTTTTTCTCACTGTTATCTCTGTTTCCATGGAAATACACAGTCTGACTCATAACTGTAAAAAAAACATCAGTCACATCACCAGAATCCTAAATTTAATAAAACCTACTTTATTTACAATCACATCACAGTGCAGAACTTCTGCCCAGCATTTATGTTACTTTGGATTTCAGCATGATCACTGCAACAGTGATTTGAGTGTAAAAGATTGGCTGGGCCATCTTTCAGCAGGAGGCCCTTTTCAAAGTCATTAACATGAGCTCAAGATGTAATATTGCCAAAACAATTTGGAGACCTGCTGTTATCTTGTACATTGTCTTCTTCACAGTCTGTATAATATTAAAATTATACAATTTAAAATATCATTTAAAATGAGGTAAAAAAAAAAAAATTCTGCTCGACTTGGTCACTGTTAGTTGACTTTGTAAAAGATCCGTCCCCCCTGAGGTAATATCCTGTTCTGAGTGTGGTTAGTGGTATTTGGTGAAGGTCTAACACTGAACGAGGTGACTGTAGGGAAATATCTCATAGAGAACGGCATTGATAATTTGATTAGTTGTCAAATTTGAAATTAATCCCTGACTAATTTGAAAATCAGTTGACTCGTATGAATAATTTTTTAGGCAAAAAGTCAAAATTCTCAGATTCCAG
>NW_024616226.1:0-1105 GCF_008729295.1 Plectropomus leopardus
AAAAATTCAAGAAAAAATGTCCAGAAAACTATATGTATATTTATTATAACCACATATTTAAAATTCTGTCAGAGAAAAAATGTTCCCAGCGGGAATGTTGTACGTCTTTCCAACACTTTCCAACACAAGACATCCCACCGTCCAAAACCACTCAGCCTTAAAGAATTAACCCCCCGAAACCTGGATCGACATCAGTTTTCTTGTGCTGCGTTGAGATGTCTTTCACCAGCTATTCAACTCTTGAAACAAAAGCAAAACTGTTTGACTTCTTTACAAAACACGAGGCAGTGAGCAACATGGCAAGAAATTGGTCAAATGTGACAAGAACATGACCAGAAAATTAGTTTTAAAAAGATGGGGGGAAATCATAAAGGGAGAAATGTCCAGAAAACTATATATGTAATTATTATAACTCTATGAAATTCTGTAACAGAAAAAAAATCTACATTTTTTTGTTGTTGTTGATAATATACAGGTAATTTTGTTGTTACTTTTAAAATGATTTTTATGTTAGTAAAAGGTGACAAGAAAATCACCTGACAATTGGTTTTAAAAAAAGAAGAAAATTAAAAAATTCAAGAAAAAATGTCCAGAAAACTATATGTATATTTATTATAACCACATATTTAAAATTCTGTCAGAGAAAAAATGTTCCCAGCGGGAATGTTGTACGTCTTTCCAACACTTTCCAACACAAGACATCCCACCGTCCAAAACCACTCAGCCTTAAAGAATTAACCCCCCGAAACCTGGATCGACATCAGTTTTCTTGTGCTGCGTTGAGATGTCTTTCACCAGCTATTCAACTCTTGAAACAAAAGCAAAACTGTTTGACTTCTTTACAAAACACGAGGCAGTGAGCAACATGGCAAGAAATTGGTCAAATGTGACAAGAACATGACCAGAAAATTAGTTTTAAAAAGATGGGGGGAAATCATAAAGGGAGAAATGTCCAGAAAACTATATATGTAATTATTATAACTCTATGAAATTCTGTAACAGAAAAAAAATCTACATTTTTTTGTTGTTGTTGATAATATACAGGTAATTTTGTTGTTACTTTTAAAATGATTTTTATGTTAGTAAAAGGTGACAAGAAAATCAC
>NW_024616227.1:0-1847 GCF_008729295.1 Plectropomus leopardus
TTTTGGGATGGGTCGAATTTTGACATTTTTGCCTTACTATAGCCTTGCTTTTTTGGTCATTTTTTCGACATGCTATATTATGGTGGTTTTGGACGTTTTTGCAACTTTCTATGCTATGGCATGTTTTGGCACGCTATTTTAGTTGATTTTAAACTGTTTTCAGCTGTTTTTAGGATGGGTCAAATTTTGACATTTTTGCCTTACTATAGCCTTGCTTTTTTCATCACTTTTTCAACATGCTATATTATGGTGTTTTTGGACGTTTTTGCAACTTTCTATGCTATGGCATGTCTTTGCACGCCATTTTAGGTGCTTTTAAACCGTTTTCAGCTATTTTTGGGAGGGGCCAAGTTTTGACATTTTTGCCTTACTATAGCCTTGCTTTTTGGGTCATTTTTTTGCCTTACTATATCCTTGCTTTTTGGGTCATTTTTTCGACATGCTATATTTTGATGTTTTTGGCTGTTTTTGCAACTTTCTTTGCTATGGCGTGTTTCAGTACGCTGTTCAAGATGGTTTACAAGTGTTTCCAGCTGTTTTTTGGATAGGTCGAATTTTGACATTTTTGCCTTACTATAGCTTTGCTTTTTGGGTCATTTTTTCAACATGCTATATTATGGTGTTTTTGGACGTTTTTGCAACTTTCTATGCTATGGCATGTCTTTGGACGCTATTTTAGTTGATTTTAAACTGTTTTCAGCTATTTTTGGGAGGGGTCAAGTTTTGACAATTTTGCCTTACTATAGCCTTGATTTTTGGGTCATTTTTTTGGATGTTTTTGCAACTTTCTATGCTATGGCATGTTTTGGCATGCTAATTAAGTTGGGTTTAAACTGTTTTCCGCTGTTTTTAGGATGGGTCGAATTTTGACATTTTTGCCTTACTATAGCCTTGCTTTTTTCGTAATTTTTTCAACATGCTATATTATGGTGTTTTTGGCTGTTTTTGCAACTTTCTTTGCTATGGCGTGTTTCAGCACGCTATTTTAGGTGGTTTTAAACTGTTTTCAGCTATTTTTGGGAGGGGTCAAGTTTTGACATTTTTGCCTTACTATAGCCTTGCTTTTTGGGTCATTTTTTCGACATGCTATATTTTGATGTTTTTAGTTGTTTTTGCAACTTTCTTTGCTATGGCGTGTTTCAGCATGCTATTTTAGGTGGTTTTAAACTGTTTTCAGCTATTTTTGGGAGGGGTCAAGTTTTGACATTTTTGCCTTACTATAGCCTTGGTTTTTCGTCACTTTTTCGACATGCTTTATTATGGTGTTTTTGGACGTTTTTGCAACTTTCTATGCTATGGCATGTCTTTGCATGCTTTTTTAGGTGGTTTTAAACTGTTTTCAGCAATTTTTGGGAGGAGTCAAGTTTTGACATTTTTGCCTTACTATAGCCTTGCTTTTTTCGTCACTTTTTCAACATGCTATATTATGGTGTTTTTGGACGTTTTTGCAACTTTGTATGCTATAGCATGTTTTGGCACGCTATTTTACGTGGTTTTAAACTGTTTTCAGCTATTTTTGGGAGGGGTCAAGTTTTGACATTTTTGCCTTACTATAGCCTTGCTTTGTGGGTCATTTTTTCGACATGCTATATTTTGATGTTTTTGGCTGCGTTTGCAATTTTCTTTGCTATGGCGTGTTTCAGCACGCTATTTAAGGTGGTTTACAAGTGTTTCCAGCTGTTTTTGGGACGTGTCAAATTTTGACATTTTTGCCTTACTATAGCCTTGCTTTCTGGGTTATTTTTTCGACATGCTATTTCATGTTTTTTTTGGACGTTTTTTCAACTTTCTATACTATGGCATGTTTTGGCACGCTATTTTAGTTGGTTTTCAACTGTTTTCAGCTG
>NW_024616228.1:0-3785 GCF_008729295.1 Plectropomus leopardus
GTCTGTCCTGTCCACAGTCTGTCCTGTCCTCAGTCCCTCTTGTCCTCCGTCCGTCCTGTCCTCAGTCCGTCCTGTCCTCAGTCCCTCCTGTCCTCAGTCCAGTCACTCTGCAGTTCTTGTCCTCACACGTTGTCCTCATGTACTGACCTGCTGCGTGAACCCACTGCTGTTGGTCTCTGTCGGGGACCAGACTGTCCTGCTGGCGGACATATTGTTTGAGGGCGGAGCCTGCGTCCAACACTCCCTGCTCATCGCTCTCTAGAGGGGCGGAGCCAGGTGAGGTCATCAGGGCCTCCACCAATCGGTTAACTTTGGCAGCAAGACCACAGCGCCGGTACACGCCCTCCACCTTCAGACCTGAGAGACAGACAGAGACAGAGACAGACAGGACAGATACAGAGAGGACAGACAGAGAGACAGATTTACCCAGAGTTCTCTGCAGGTTTGTAGTTTTTGGGTGTCTCGATGTCTCGGAGTCCTTAAAACTCTTGGGTTAGGGTTAGGACAGAATCTGACCGTGGGCCGTGATGTGAGAGACGCATCGTTCCACCGCCGGCGGGACCGCCCCCCTGGAGTCCACATCGATCACCGGGTACAGAGACTGACGCGCCGAGCACTGATTGGCTGCAGGGGGACGGGGGGCGGGAGGACGCGGGGCGGGAGGACGCTGTGGAGCCGCTCTCTGATTGGACAGGGCTCTCTGCAGGTGGTCGAACCAGGACCGACAGCTGCGGCGCTCCTCAAAACGCAGCGACACGCTCCTGAAGAGAAAACAACAAGACGTAACCTCTGATGTCACCTGAACCTGACGGGAGCTCGGCCAATCAGAGGCCAGGAAACATCAACCCTCAGATCTCTGCTGATTGGAGGAAACGAAGTGAGGTCACACACCTGTCGGCCGTCACCACGGTGATGATGTTTTCAGATGGATCCATCTCTGAAAAACAGATCACACTGACTGAAATGTTTTTAATCACCAGTTTAACCCTTTGAACTCTGCAGCAGAAACACTCCGGGGCTGACGACGGCCTGCTGATTGTGATGTCACTTCCTGGAGTATCTTCACACGCGTCATATCTCGAAAATCTGTCAAACCCGAGCTAAGGCCTACGGACGTCAATAAACCAAAATAACCGATCCGAGTATTGAAATGAGACGTTTTTTCATCTCATCTTACAAAATAATGATGCTGATCTGAGACATCTGTGGAACGTAATGAAAACATTTCTGTTGCATCAGTTTTTATTGAACAGTCTTCGGTTTTTAAGATATTTTCTAGAGCAGAGTGAGAAGGTTTTGGGATGGATTCAACGTTACGATGTGCTGTTAAGACGTCATAACGCGTACGGGGAGCTTCGGCCTTCAACAACAAAAAGAGTTATGTATAATACGTATAAATATGTTTTTTTAACATCAGATCGGTACGTATGCAGGCGTCTGCGAACAGAGAACGGGGTCATACCATGTTTGCACAGCCTTTAAATTAAGGTAACGTAAAGTCGTGAAGTCTCAGCTTCTGCTGCAACACGAAACTGAATCATGCAAACGACGACCTCCCAGGACCGTCTGCAGAAGGGTCGTTTTCAAAGGGTTAACCTCTTTAACCCTTGATTTACCAGCATGTCTCTGTCAGGTCTTAACCAAAAACATTTTGCTCACATTCGGACAGTAAGCAGAAATAAATTGCGGGTCTATAATGAACAAACATCGATCCTGTGTGGAAAACTGTTGTCCTTCTACAGTAAGTGATGGGACACTTTGATGAACGACACACTGGTTTCTCAGCTGTGGTAGATTTTAGCGACTGTGAGCTCCGTCTCTAAGTAAAAAATGTTTTTAAAAAATCGAGCAGTGATCTCAGATTCATATTCGTAACTCTAATCGGGCTGAGGTCGTCTAAATGAACAGCTGCAGAGAGCTGGGTTTCACCGACAGAGACAAACTCGTCTGCACTGATGTAAAGTGTGAAGTGCAGAGGACACAGAACGGAGCCCTGTGGGACGCCAGCTGGGCCCAAACTTCACCTCAGCGACCTGATGAAGGTTTTCGTGTCTCCTCCATGTTGGCGCTGCAGTAAGAGCCTCTCAGATCAGATTTGTGTTGTCATGAAACCGAAATATTCAAGTGAGCTCGACAGAGGCTGATCTGCTTCACTTTATTACTCATCAACATGAAAACTGACGAGAGACACGTTTTTTTTTTCCACATCGTAGCTCGCTCCAGCAGGTGGAGGAAATCATTCAAGCTGCAGGTGTGTGAAAGAGGCGGTTACCGTAGTGACTGAGCGCACTCAGATCCACCCTCAGAGGCTGCTGGGAGTGTCGGTGTACTGGGTGAACACTGACGCCGTCCTCCCACAGCAACAACCAGGCGTCAGAGTGACTGGAGGCTCCGCCCACTTCCACAACGCACACCTTACTGACGGCAGAAGCCCCACCCACCTCCGCATAGGTCACGCCTCCCGGGAGAATCACCTGGAAACATGAGCTCAGGTTATACTGATGACTAATGCTGGGACACGAATCAGATACTAACCTTAGTACAGCACTTGTAGTACACTGCGTACTCTGCATACTGTGTATTTACAGTGTATCGTACACATTTTGGATAGGCGGTGTTGTCTGAAAACAAACACGTCTGCTGGACTGAAAGTGGCGAACACAAGATGTGACAACTTTTCTTCTGCTCTGAGTGTCATCACGACACCTGACAATGAGCGCCACTCGCCCAAACAAACGCCGCCACATCGGCCCGTTAGCTCTCGTTATTTCTTCTGCTGCAGTGAAAACTGTCGTGTTTTCACAGCTGAAACTGTCTGACTCAGCAGCTGAACTACGGAGTCAATGACAGCTGTGGCATTCTGGGAATATTCTTCACAACTAGTCACCTGATCACAAATCTGACGCTGAAATCAGTTTGGGTCAAAAACCCAACACACACGCACACACACACACACACACACACACACACACACACACACACACACGCATGCACGCATGCACGCACACACACACACACACACTCTCAGGTGTACCTTCAGAATGTGGACCAGGTGACTCAGCAGCGCCTCCTTGTTGTCAGCAGCACAGATCAGCTGATCGCTCAGCGTCACCAGCTCAAACTGATGAGACGGCCTGAAAACACAGAGTACATGAACAAGTATCAGTACTATCAGAACCACCAGCATTATCAGAACTTTGAGCAGTATTGGGATCAAGATGGCGCCTCGGTGTGTTGGTGCGCACTGTTTTGTCTTGTTTTGTTTGTTAATTCTGCGTTTTGCCAGTTCTCTAAGAGCTCCTACACCAGAGAAGAGCTCATGAACATCAGGGCCTCAACCCCTGATGATTTTTTCCCGGAGTTTATTGCGCCTTCCGTGGATTTATTGGACATTCTGGTCAAAGGTGCACTCACTTTGGCTCATGCAGTGAAGCGCCGGAGGAGAGGGAGACGCGCCGGTGCGCTTGTGCGTCTCCGTAAGCGCGGACGTCGCACACCTTTACCTGGGATGTTTCTCTCCAACGTGCGCTCACTGGGAAATAAACTGGACGAACTTCAGCTACTGTTGGGGAAGAACAGAGACTTCTCTTCATCTTCTGTTCTGTGCCTCACAGAGACGTGGCTGTGTGGAACGACACCGGACTCTGCGCTGCAGCTGGCAGGACTCCAACTCCTCAGAGCGGATCGCCACACGGAGCTGTCCGGCAAGATGAAAGGTGGCGGTATCTGTTTTTACACGAACAGTGGCTGGTGTAACGACGTGACAGTGATCCTTCAGCACTGCT
>NW_024616229.1:0-1294 GCF_008729295.1 Plectropomus leopardus
GTTTTGAGGTGTTTTGAGCTGTTTTTGGGACATGTCAAATTTTGACATTTTTGCCATGCTATAGCCTTACTTTTTGGGTCATTTTTTCGACATGCTATTTTATGTTGTTTTTGTCCGTTTTTGCAACTGTCTTTGCTATGGCATGTTTAGACAAGTTATTTAATGCCATTTTCACCTGTTTTCAGCTGTTTTTGGGATATGTCATTTTTTGCCATTTTTGCCATACTATAGCCTTGCTTTTTGGGTCTTTTTTTAACATGCTATATTATGGCATTTTGGTACTTTTTTTGCATGTTTTAATGCTATGGCGTGACTCAGCACGCTATTTTAAACTGTTTGGAGCTGTTTTTAGCTTCTTTTAGGACATGTCAGATTTTGACCTTTTTGCCATACTATAGCCTTGCTTTTTGAGTCATTTTTTCGACATGCTTTATTATGGTGTTTTTTGGCTATATTTGCACATTTTAATGCTATGGCATGTCCCACCACGGTATTTCGAACTGTTTTGAGGTATTTTGAGCTGTCTTTCGGAGATGTCAAATTTTGACATTTTTGCCATACTATAGCCTTGCTCCTTTGGTCATTTTTCGACATGCTTCATTATGTTGTTCTTTGGCCATAATTGCAAATTTTAATGCTATAGCATGTCCCAGCACACCATTTTAAACTGTTTTGAGGTGTTTTGAGCTGTTTTTGGGACATGCCAAATTTTGACATTTTTGCCATACTATAGCCTTGCTTTTTGGGTCATTTTTTTGACATGCTATTTTATGTTGTTTTTATCCGTTTTTGCAACTGTCTTTTCTATGGCGTGTTTAGACACGCTATTTTGAGACATTTTGAGCTGTTTTTAGGAGATGTCAGATTTTGACATTTTTGCCATACTATAGCCTTGCTTCTTTGGTCATTTTTCGACATGCTTCATTATGTTGTTTTTTGGCCATATTTGCAAGTTTTAATGCTATGGCGTGTCCCACCACGGTATTTCGAACAGTTTTGAGGTGTTTTGAGCTGTTTTTGGGACATGTCAAATTTTGACATTTTTGCCATGCTATAGCCTTACTTTTTGGGTCATTTTTTCGACATGCTATTTTATGTTGTTTTTGTCCGTTTTTGCAACTGTCTTTGCTATGGCATGTTTAGACAAGTTATTTAATGCCATTTTCACCTGTTTTCAGCTGTTTTTGGGATATGTCATTTTTTGCCATTTTTGCCATACTATAGCCTTGCTTTTTGGGTCTTTTTTTAACATGCTATATTATGGCATTTTGGTACTTTTTTTGCATGTTTTAAT
>NW_024616230.1:0-1059 GCF_008729295.1 Plectropomus leopardus
TTATTAAAAAGTTGATACTTATTGGAAAATATTCAAAATGTTTGTCACACAATATTGAACCATTACATCATACTCAATACTAAAGCACAGTAGCCTATGAATTAAAAAAATAGTAAATTCAAGTCAAGTCAAGTCAATTTTATTTGTAGAGCCCATTATCGCAAAACATGGTTTGCCTCAGAAGGCTTTACAATATACGACATCCCTCTGCCCTTAGACCCTCACATCAGCCAAGGAAAAACTCCCGAAAAAGAACCCCTGTAACAGGGGAAAAAAAGGAAGAAACCTTAGGAAGAGTGGCAGAGGATGATGAGGGATCCCTCTTCCAGGACGGACAGATGTGCAATAGATGTCGTAAATAACAAATGAAATACAATTGTGGCCAAAAAGGAAAGAGAAAGGGGGGGGGGCACCGCAATAATGTAAACAGATGCATGTCATAATACAATAACGACTGGTGCGAAATTATCAAATGCACTCTGTGATGATATTGTGGGTCATTGTGGGTCTATGATGATATTGATAAGAGTCTCATGCATATATTGATACAGAGGTGTCCAAAGGCATGATCACAGCATCGGCGCAACCAGGACCAAGAGCACGATCAGGGCAAGCGGGGGGTACAGTATAGACACAGTACAGTACAGTATAGAATAGAAGAAAGGACAAACGTTAAAAGTATTGTTTTGTAAGCTGTGACAACTTTAGCATATATTTACTTGTCCAGAACTGAAAAACAAAAATAAGACAACATTTCAGGAAAGTCAGCTGAATTAATTAGCTTACTTCAGTTCACTGTCCAAGAAAAATAATAGGTCTAGTTGTGTATGACATGCAAGACTCTGATGACAAAGGGTAACTTAAAAGTACTACAACTATTTACAACTAAAAAACAAGACAGAACAGAAATAATTAATAACTAACTAAAATTAATAACTAATAACTAGTACATTCTTTCTGCACCAATATAGCCTAGCCTTAACCCTTATTTAGCACTCAGTGACTTTTTTTCTGTTGCCTCTGACTCTTGAGCTGCTGAAATGTGTGAGTGAAGGTGAG
>NW_024616231.1:0-2362 GCF_008729295.1 Plectropomus leopardus
TGTAGGAGCTGAGCTGCAAATTCACTGATTACACTCAAATACACAATCTGGACTACATTTAGGACACATGCATCAACACACACACAGTTATCATAACATGGAGAATGAAAAGAGACTGAAATGAGACAAACAGTCCTTTAAGGGTTAAATTGAGTACATTTGTTATAATACTAATTTAATATAAGGTAACATAATAATGCAACATGCTACAAACAATAACACATTATCATTGAGATAAAACGAGATGATCCTTTTATTCATTTATTCAAAGAAAGAGTGCAAACATGAAGCATCAGTAAAAAAAACACACACACAATGTAATATAATAATAAGTAGGCCTTCATATTGGTAAAAAAGAAAAAATATATAATAATCTTTAAAATACCCAAAGCAATATAATAACAAAGTGAGCTTTAAAAAAGTATAATATCAAAAAGATGGTCTGGGAGGTCGCTGAATGATGGAAGTATAGTTCTTGCATAAAATAACTCGTTAACTTTTGGTTTCACACAGTAAAATGAACGGCGGGCTCCCAGGTGGAAGTCAGGAGTTTCGCTCTTTTCTCCACGGTAGTTGCTGTTGGCGTCACAAACAGCTGATCCACTGACGAAGCTGCTGAACGGACTGTGATTCGACGTATATTTGATCCCAAACATTTGCCTCACTGCGGCGATATGTAGATAAGAAATAAGATCAAAATGAATTTGTTTAAAAGTGTTTCTGATTATCCAGGTGACACATACACTAAATGGCCATAAGTATGTTGTTCTTGGTCTGTTTTTATTGGTCTGATAACTTCCAGCAAAGGAAAATCTAATTATTGGTGTTTTAGACATTTGTTTTCTGGCACTCGGAGCACCACAGGGATCAGTCCTCGGTCCTCTAATGTTTTCTTTTGACCTGCAGCCTTATGTCAAATATATCAAATCAGTTTCCAACATTTTTATGTAGCTGATTCTCTTTGAATAATTTCATACAACTGAGCACAGCTGAAGTTTAGTTTTGGATTTGCTCTGTATGAAAAGTGTCCTGAAACAACTTTTATCTGGTGCTGATCTGGTGCTTTGTAAATTAAAAACTGACTTGACGCTGTGGTGTGAAAACTGATGACCTCAGTTAAACTCATAAAGACATTGTTATTGCAGATTTCCCCACACTCTAGTGTTTTCATGTACTTATGTAACATTTTATCTGCAAAAACATGTAAACCCTGCAGGACAGCTTTTATCACACCTGATGAGCTGACTGGAAACTGAAAATATTCCTGGATCAAAAACAAGCTTCGGCTGTTTTAAAATGCTGCAAAAAGACGTAACGTAAACACCCGCAGGGTTTATTTTAATCTGCAGGGACGTCCACATATTTTTGTCCAAAATCAGGCTGATGGCTGCAGGAGGAAGATGGTTACATGAGGAGTGTGTTGGCGGAGATTTTCACATCACCTCGGTTTCCATGGTGCTCTCTGCAGTGTGTGTGTGTGTGTGTGTGTGTGTGTGTGTGTGTTGGACTGACTTTCTTCTTCTGTGGTGGGAGCTGAACCTGCAGCAGATTTGTGATTTGCAATTCAAACACAAATTTCAGATTTCTAATAATTAAAAATCAACACATTAGAAAATGATGAATATTTTCTTTTAGTTTTAAAGAGCTGTTATTGGCAGATAAAAGAACTTATTTGCCAATATCCTAATATTTTTGCTGGAAATATTTTTGTATTCATTTTTTTAATGGGCAAAGTCTCAAGGAAGATTCAAATGTAACTCAGATGATGTAGAATCCATTTGTAGGCTACATATTTATCTGCAAAGCAGAAAATATGCATTTATAAAATGTAACATGCTCTTTTTTAAATAAAAAACAACAGTAATCTGTAAATCCTACGAATAAATATCATCATTTAAACATATTCTTACAGTTTTGTTTGGTTACAAAATGTTGCAGTAAATTTAACACTGTTTCGTTGTTTTTACAGTTTTGTGACGTCTGGATTTCACGGCACTCTGCTGTTAATTTTACAGACATGTTGTACAGAGCTGGATCAGCATCAGTTCTCAGATGCCATTTAGAAGTACTTAAAAGCTTTTCTTGGAAAGTTTGTGTCTGGATCACAGCGATCTGAACCGAGGCTGCTTTGACAAAAAAAAAGTAAACAGAACATTTGAGTTTTGAACAGCTGGACTCTGAGCGGGAACATCGCGTGCAGAGTGTTTCTGGCAGCGTCTCACTCATATTTCATCTGGAAGCCGACGAAGCAGCAGAGAACGGCGTGTTTCTGGCTCCTGGGACACTCCGAAGGTCATTTTCTGCTCTCTGCTGTTGGAGAACGCTGTAGGAGAACGCTGTAGGAGAACGCTGTAGGAGAACG
>NW_024616232.1:0-1322 GCF_008729295.1 Plectropomus leopardus
GTGTGTGTGTGTGTGTGTGTGTGTGTGTGTGTGTGTGTGTGCTGACTTGAATCAGCTGTCATCGCTGAGAGAAAACAAACACAAATATATGTGATATAAGAATTGTTGGAGTCGTGTTTTGCTGCTGATACAATAAATTTTATATCAGCTGATTTTTCTACAAAAAATTTATGAGATTTTTAAAATTATTTTTATATTTTCTTTATTTTATTTTGTCATTTTATTAGATCGTTCTGCAGCAAAATATCTCCTGAGACTATGTATGCATGTATGTGTGTGTGTCTGTATATGTGTGTATATATATATATATTTAACTAGAAATAAAGCAGATTGGTGAAATTATTTTAGATGCTGTTTTGATTTTTTTGTCACTGTAATTGCATATAAGGCTAATTATATAGCGCCAGAATTAAAAAATCAAATAAATAAATAAAAGAAAAATACGTTTTTGTATTATTATTTATGTATATGCACACTCTTATTTCAATTATTTTAGAATTTCTTTCCCATTGAATTTCCTTTTTTTTTTTTTTTACATGCTTTTTAACTTATGAGCTTTTTAAATTTTTTATTATTTATTTATTAATACATAATTCTTTAAATGGCATATTATATTCTCTATTTGGGGTGTAAATAAAGTTATTTATGTTATAATTAATATTATATAAAGTGACGGTGAGTGTTTACATTGGAGCCTGTTTTGTCGCTCAATGTTGGAGCAAAAATTGTTGACCCCATTATTTTCTAAAATTAAAATTAAAAAGTAAGAAAATAGAGTCTTAGCTATAAAAAAAAAAATTAAAGTCGTCATTTAATGTAATTTCAAGCTTATTTTACTGTGAAATTAATTTTGTTGTTCACATTTCCAGTCAGGCACCGAGCAGGCGGCTACGGGCATCAAACGGCGGGGTCCTCCCGGGTCCTTTCCGCCGTGCGCCGCTCCGCTTGTCCCCGACGTCCGCCGAGAGAAGACGGTGAACTGACCTCAAAATAACCTCAAAACAACCTCAAAACAACCTCAGATTAACCGCGAGGTAACGGCAGATCAGCGGCAGATCCTCCTCCAGCCGAGCGGGTCCCGGAGCGATGATGGGCGGCAGGACCGGAGCGCTGGCCGCGGGGCTGTGCGGAGCTCTGCTGGTCGGTTACTGCATCTACTTCGACCAGAAGAGACGGAGCGACCCGAGCTTCAAGACCCGGCTCCGAGAGCGTGAGTCCCGGCCTCCTGCGGCACCTCCTCCTGCTCCCACTGCTCCTCTGTGTACTGCTGCTGCGCCTCCTCCTATTTCTACCCCCGCTCCTGCTGAACCCTCTCATATCTC
>NW_024616233.1:0-2067 GCF_008729295.1 Plectropomus leopardus
CCACCACAAGGCAAATAACAAACTGCTGCTGTCGTACGCAAACCCGCTTGACACATATTTAAATTTCTCCCCTGTCGGTATATACACAGCATGAATGTACAGAGGCTCCAGTATTTACAAAAGTCCTGTGGATAATATCGCACTTTAAAGAAACAGGATGGCAGAGCAGCACAGTGAGGCCATGTGTCGTGGATGTTCTCAGGACAAAAATGGAAAGTCTTTCAAATCCGGATAGGTCGCGGCAGAACCCACCACAAGGCAAATAACAAACTGCTGCTGTCGTACGCAAACCCCCGCGACTCCAGTTTTATTGATTTTCAAGTTTTCTCCTCTGATTCCTGAAAAGGTTTTCAATGCGACAGCAGGGAAAATTCTGGTCCCGTGTTTGAATTTTTTTTTTTCTTTTCATGTGTGGTGGAAACAATCACAACTCTTCAGACCTAGTAAAAAGTATTCAGAAATATATCTGTATAAATACTCTCATCAAAATAAACACATATACACATATCTTTGCACTTGCCTCTGTTTCACTCATATAGACCAAAAATATCAGCATCGTCAGACAGGGTTCCTATAAACTATAAACTGCACTGTCGGAAAGAAAAGGGCGTTTAAACAGCACCTTTTTCTCAGTGACAGTTTTCAGTTATTTGATATGATATGATGGGATGTTATAATACCTCGGGGCAGGTGGATGAAATCTTGTGCCTGCACGCTCTCTAAAACAGCTGAACAACAGCAGGGACGATTCTCCAGATGTCTGTAACATGTCGGAACCATAAACTGTATATACAGATGGACAACATGACAACTTTTAAATCTGGATCGCCCCCTGGTGTCCGTCTGCAGTATAGGTCATAAAGCCCGCCCCTCCTTGTTAGTGATTGGCCAAACTAAAAACTCAAAGTACACGCCAAATAAATTTTTCCCAAAGATGGTTCCTGTCATTGAAGGTAGTTTTCATCACCGTAACGTTTATTTTGTTATTAAATTCTACAAAAGGGGGATTTTCCACCATGATTGACAGCTGTGACAGCCAATCTATGCACTTGCAGCCAATGGGGCTGCTTGCAATTGGTTGGACGGGTGTTTTGGCGGGAAATCCCCCACCGTGGTAATCCCTACTCCACAGAATCCGGCTCTCAATGACATCACCAGCATAAGATGGCAAAGCCTGTATTTTGGATATTTTAATTTCACTTAAGCATAGCGGGGGTTACTGGGGGCGTGTCGTCCATCTTTATATACAGTCTGTGGTTGGAGCCTAAAGAGTGCCATCAGAGAAATTATAGAGTTTTAGTTTTACTTGTTTAATTACAATCGTTTCATAGTTTTTGGTTTCAGTCTTACAGCTTTGCTGTTTTGGTTCACTCTCACCGCTCTCACAGTAGGCAAATGTTTTATGAGGACGGAAAAGCACTGAACACTTTTTTTGTGTTTGTTGAGAAACACTTAAATTACAATGAAAAAACCTCCCACAGGGCACCTTTAACCCTCTGAAACCTGAGCTGTCTGGTTTGATTTCTAAAAAATAGTGGGAGAGGCGATGAACAACATGAAAATAATATTTCAAACAGTTGGGGAAAAAATGAGGGGGGTTAGAAAAATATCAAAAAACATCAATAAAACTATATTTATGTTTACTGTAATTTTGTATTTAAAATAAATTTACAGAAAAAATACTATATATTTTAAATATTTTTTGGTGTCATTTTCTCTTTTTTACTCTCATTTTCTTGCTTATTTTCATATTACTACTTGTACCTTTTTTTTTCTTTTGAAAGAAATAAAACCAATTTGCTTAGGTTTCAAAGGGTTAAAGAAACCCACTGAAAAGCAGCAGGGACTTCTGCCAATATGCAACAGCTGGCCGATCATTAATAATTATTCATTTGGGCAAATGTTCTGGATGGCACACTCCAGGCATCATCATGTCTCTGCTGATTCGGCTCCAAGTTATTTAAACTGCAACTACTCGACATTCAAAAATGAAAAATCCCACGCAACTTTGCACACTGCCAAAATAATTACGTATAATCGCATGGAGTTTTTCATTTTTGCATGTCG
>NW_024616234.1:0-1177 GCF_008729295.1 Plectropomus leopardus
GTTTGTCTTGTGCTGTGTTCGCCTTTTATGAGCATTAAAACCTCTGAAACCTGTTTGTTTTTAAAAATAAGAGATAAGTGTATTAAAAAAAGAGACATAGGGAAAATTTCAGAAAATATAATAATAATATTTACACTCCTTTTTATTTTATTTGACATAATCTTCTTTTTTAAAAATTTCTTGTCAAGCTGCTCATTGCCCTCTCCCAGTGTTTAAAAAAACAATGATTTGCTCAGGGTTTAAAGAGTTAAATGTTACTAAGCATGTTTCTGTTGTGAAGTCTGATAAATGACTTTGTTGATAAATGACTTTGTTGAAAAGCTTATATTGATAATATTTCAAAGAAGGCCATGGAATCACNATAAAATCTGCTGAGAGCCATGACAGAGATCTCTGTTTCGTAATACTTGAAAATCAGTGGGCGGCGTTGACACTTTCATCACTTGCTTCAGCAAAGATGAACTCTGTAACCTGCTCTTCACATGTGCATTCAAACATCAGCGCTGACTTAATGTATTTTGTATGTAGTCTGTGCTGACTGATATGACTTCTTTGTCTTTGTTCTCCTAGGTTTTTCTTCTGTCCTAATCCCCGACGTTTTCCCTTTTTCAGTGAAACATATCAGCATTTCATAACCGTCCCTACAGAAGTTAGAACATGTGGTCAAGAACATGAAGCGCAGGTGTGTCTGGGATTTGTCCGGGCGTAATCCCCCCACCCCACCCTGTTTGCACGAATTCCACAGGTGCAACATTTATTCATTCAAAGACATTTTGCAGTTTTGCAAGAAGTTTTTAGAATGCTGAAACTGCATCTTTAACCCTTTAACACCTGGATAGTCATCAGTTTGTCTTGTGCTGTGTTCGCCTTTTATGAGCATTAAAACCTCTGAAACCTGTTTGTTTTTAAAAATAAGAGATAAGTGTATTAAAAAAAGAGACATAGGGAAAATTTCAGAAAATATAATAATAATATTTACACTCCTTTTTATTTTATTTGACATAATCTTCTTTTTTAAAAATTTCTTGTCAAGCTGCTCATTGCCCTCTCCCAGTGTTTAAAAAAACAATGATTTGCTCAGGGTTTAAAGAGTTAAATGTTACTAAGCATGTTTCTGTTGTGAAGTCTGATAAATGACTTTGTTGATAAATGACTTTGTTGAAAAGCTTATATTGAT
>NW_024616235.1:0-1170 GCF_008729295.1 Plectropomus leopardus
TCTGTGTGTGTGTCCCTCTGTCCGTCTGTCTGTCTGTGTGTGTGTCCGTCAGGATGAGTCCAGGTTCTACAGCGTGGATCTTGAAAGAGGTCCCACAGGTTTCGGGTTTTCTCTGAGGGGGGGCAGCGAGTACAACATGGGCCTGTACGTCCTGGGTCTGATGGAGGGGGGACCGGCCCAACGCAGCAACAAGATACAGGTATACACACATACACACACACACACACACACACACACACACACACAGAAACCTCGATATAACACCGTCCAGTATCCATAACAATATATAGTCTCATATCTCGATACTCGGGTTCGACTGATCGTTTTTTCCAGGGTGATACGATACAGATTATTAGTAGTTAATGAGACCAATAACCAATATTTGGAACAGATATGCATTTACAATAAAAATGAAAATCTTTCTGTCAATATTTTGAATTTTTCAATAAAGCAAACTCCGTCACAAAACTTTGTTTAAATGCCTTTTGCAAATATCAAATTATTAAAATCAAAACATTATAAACTGCAAGTTCCCAGAAACTTTTTTTTTAATACAGGCAAGTGAAAATTTAAATAAAAAATGAATAAATAAAAATATCACCCTGAGGCTAAACTTCCTCCCATGCCGACGCTTTCTTTGCACTTTTTAATTAATTCATTTTATCGGCAATCATTTCAATAAAACACTGATACAGATAATCGGCAAAATGCCAAATATCAGCCCCAATTATCAGCCAGGCTGATAATCTGTCGACTCCTACTTGATACAATATAATATCTTCACATTTTCCAGCTGTAGTTTCCTCCCTGTGAGTCAGATCTGCTCCAAAGACAAACTGAGCCTAAATATGAGCTGCTTGCTGAAGAGCATCGATAAACGACATTTACAAAGCTTTCACTGCTGAATCCGGTTCGAGTTTTCACAGTTAAACCAGAATCAGTCTGCAGATGATCAGCGTTAGAGGACTCTGGTCAGACCAGAACACCGATCAGCTCGTCAGTCCCAGAGTGCAGCAGACGAGTCGTCCGAGAGACTCTGAGCATCAAACATTCAACATCCAGCTGCTTTAAATATACTGCAGACGCTTCACACTCGCAGCGCTCACACTCGCAGCGCTCACACTCGCAGCGCTCACACTCGCAGCGCTCACACTCGCAGCGCTCACACTC
>NW_024616236.1:0-1408 GCF_008729295.1 Plectropomus leopardus
GGATGACATGCAGCAAAGGGCTGCGAGCCGGGCTCGAACCCGCGGCTGCTGCGGCACAGACAGTGCCATTATTGGTTATTGATAATTTATCCACTAAGCCCTTAAGGCTTTGACGCCCCTTAAGAGCAATTTTGAAACAGGTGAGTTTTGATGAGTGTTTTTAAGGTTAACCCCCTGTAGGCCTTCAAATCTAACTATTGACAATTCCAACACACAAGTACATGGAGGACGAGACTTCTAGAAGTCTATAAATATGAAGATTTTTTTTTTATTATATATTTTTTATTATATTTCTAACATTAAAAAAATACACACAAGAAGATTACCAACACATCACAAACCATCAACATGCCACAAACAGATGACAAAGACATTATTCATTACTAAAGAAAAAAACAAATAAAAGCACAGTCATCATGATAATCAGTCTTCTAAACATGGCCTAAATCTATTCCATTTTCTTTCATAGTGCTGCACTGTTCCCTGTCTATCTGTGATATTGCCCTCTAACCTGAAATAATGTTTCAAAAAGAGAAAAAATGAGGGAATGTCAAACGTTCTTTTTCTTTTAGTTCAAAAATAAATCTTTTACCCAGTAAAATAACTCTATTTAGAATAACTGGACATCCATTTCTTAATTCACTCCATATTACAATTCGAGGGCATACAGTTATTCATTTTTGCCTTCACTGGATTGTTGAGAGTGCAGGGAATGATGGGAAGATGAATACAAAGAGGTAATAAAAACCAGGATGTATATGGAGCTGAGATATCGCTGTTTGGTATTTTTCGTCAGCCTGCCGAGCTTATTCTGCTCTGCATGATTTAGGCCTAAATGTTCTGTTTTTACTGACTAAAGTGACCACAGACCAACACACAACATGATGACCTTTTGCAATGATTGAATCCGAGCCAAAGCTGTGATATTTATACACATCCTGTTTTTGTGATAACACTATGAATGGCGTATTCCTTTATCATAATGGATTCTCATCAGATCACATCATTTATGCACACATTCTCCTCCGGCCAGACATTATGTCACCATGCAATAACACTGGGATGGACCTGCTGCTGTTGTTGAGCTGCTGTTGTTTGGTGTGGCGGCTGTACAAACTAGCCTGTCCTTTGAGACACAATCGCCTTACTGCTATCGTCCACCGCCATCGCTGCTAAACCTCTTACATAATTAGGATGTGAATGTATTTAACTCTGAGAACTAAACAGAGGCTTTACGGGCCACACCAGTCCAGACAAGGGTTGTGCAACTCTATACACACAGTACAAAAAATCTGTACTCGTAAAGCTTCAGTTTTAACCCCTTGAAACCTAAAGTCCTGAAAACGATATTTAGAATGATAATAATTTCATATTTAAAATAATGTTACAAAAAAATGCTTAAATATAT
>NW_024616237.1:0-2185 GCF_008729295.1 Plectropomus leopardus
GTCTCTCCAACATGTAGCACCTTCCACCACCCCCTCTACCTCCCACTGCAACATGTTTTCAACCGAAGTCGTCATATACCTCTGCTCTGTCAGTGGACTTTTGCATCTACATATTATGATCCTCCTACATCTGTTGTTGATGTTCTGGGATGCTGTAATTAACACTGGCATGTCAAAAAAAGCACATGGTTAGGATTAGGCACAAAGGCACAGGTGGTTAGGTTTCAGAAAAAAAAAAAAATCATGGTTTGGCTCTGCATTGAAATGGGAAGTGAACAGTAAGCTCCTGGGTAAAAGTCTGCAATTTGTTGTACCCATTCACCATCCCTGCTGCTTGTTGTGTTATGGACCCTCCAGCTTCTTACATGACATCATAACTGGCAGCTTTTCAACCTGGCGCCGTCCAGTGGCATATCATAACTCTGCTAAGGGTTTGAAATCGTATGCCGCAATCAGTTTTTTGATGAATGCCTGCTTCAAGCCCTCTTCCTTTCCTTGATATTATTGTGACTTTTAACTCTTTGAAACCTGAGCAAATCAGCTTGATTTATGTCAGAAACACAAAGAGAAGGCAATGAGCAACTTATCAAGAAATGACCAAAGAGTTAGCAAGAAATTATTTTTTTAAAGGTGCCTGAAAATAGCTACTACAAAAAAAACAGAACAACAGAAAAGAAGAGAGAAAGAACAAAAACAAGAAATGACCTGGAAGAGTGCTAAAGTAAAAACAAACAAACAAACAAACATACAAATAAATCTAATAAATGTTTTTGTTTTCTGAAGCCTAATTTTATATCTAGAATTATAAATGTAGATTTCTTGATATATTTCCCTGGTTATTTGATCATTTTCTCATGATTCTCTCGCTCATGTTCTCTCACATCTGTTTAAAGCTAATTTTTTAGCTCACTTTTTTGTCTTTTCCTGATTTTGTTGTTGTTGTTGTTGTTTGTTTTTTGGTTGTTGTTTTTTTTTCTTTGCAATTAACAGGACATCTCATGCCAAATTGCTGATTAAATGTAGAAAAGTCAAGGAAACATCCTCCCCTAACATATATATATATATATATGTGTGTGTGTGTGTGTGTGTGTGTGTATGTATGTATGTATGTATGTATGTATATATGTATGTATGTTTAATGAGCATTAGAAATTGTGTTTGGAAAGAAAAGTAATGTTGAATCCAGTAAGTGATTTTTGGTATAGTTTGCATTTCACATCCCCTACTTTCTGATTACTGCAAAGCATGTTAGATATCTCTTTCCAAAATTTTACTAAGCACTAAGGCAAATAATTTGATGGGAATCATCAGCTGAATATATTTTATTCGCACTGAAAGACTGCGGCTCTTGTACCTGCAGCGCTCTTACCCCCATTATCTCGCCATGAAAACCTGACCAGTGGTTTTCAATTCTGTGCCATTATGCCTAAAGATTATAGAGGCTTTCATTTCACCAGCACATCCCGCTGGGTCAGTTGCCTGTTCGGTTGTTCATTTTATCAGCGAAATCAGCTGCCGCAGTGTTTTTATGAAATGAATATTCTGCATTCTCCTGGGTTTTAATGGCGCATTATTTCAGAAGGTTTAATACAGTTCAGCACCAAATCATCAGCAGCAAAAATCTTCCCATATGGGGTCTCCAGGATTAAAGCGTATGTGTGTGTGTTGGGTGGAGGCTTGACATTCACCAGGCTCTCCTGATATTTTCAATCCACCGCATCAATCTATCATGTCTAATCTATGCATTTGTTGTAACATGTGTGCATGTAGGTCACAGATTAAACTGTGTGTGTATAAGAGAGAGTTAGAGAGAGGATGCAAACACTGAAGAGATCTGGTATCCCCCTCTCTTTTGTATATTTAGCCCTTTGAGACCTGGATCAACATCAGTTTTCCTGTGCTGCATAGAAATATGGTAAAAAAGGCAATTAGCAACTTTTTTGGGACATTCATTCAAACTTTTATTTAAATCTTAAGGAATCATTAAGAGCACGCCCTCATTTTTCAATGATACCGAGAGCACGTATAGCACAAAACGCACCCAAAACACAAAGAATAACAACAGGCTGAACACCATTAAAAACACCTACATTTAAAGCGGAGGACTGTGTAATCATAGTTTTAAACTGGCCCATAGTAACTAATTTGTTGAGTTTGAATGTACATTGTAAGATGTAGATTCAGC